>NC_058164.1:7547065-7813503 GCF_020080835.1 Cotesia glomerata
TAGTTTTCATTTTTTGTATCAAAAATTTGTATTGAAAAAAAAAACTATAAAATTTTTCCTATATTTTAAAATAAAACCAAGAAAATATAAATGTAAAGACTAATTATAAAAAAATAAGAATCTTCGCTATATCTTCGATCAGCATACTTCAATGCGGCCTATTAACTCTCGTATATTTAGCAATTGCAGTGAAACCCACACGCTCTTTAACTTTAAAAAGAAAAAAAGTTTGGAAAATCCAAAAGTGCACGACTCATAATGCTCATTTAATTATGAAATATAAACAAAAAAAAAAAAAAAAACTTAAGTCGTTCAAAATTAATTGCCGAAAAAACAGCTGTAGTAGGAAGGTACTGCACAAGCGCCCCTGGTGGAATAAAATGTACATAATATCTATAGATATAGATATATCACCATCCATGTTAATTTTACATGGATATATATAGATATACAGTCTTGTAGTTTTCGTTTTTTATTAATTGCAATTAAACGACACTGAATTAATTAATCATTCGCATTCAGTGACCTACAATCGTCGATTAGAATTTTTTAAAAAAAAATTTAACTCAGATAATGGATTTTTTCACAAGTTACAGTGTTTCCGGGTTTCACACATGACGGACAGGAAAATTTTTTGACCTATTTTGGTGTTTTTTTCCAATTCTATTGCAGTAAATCAATTTTTAAAAAATATGAAATTAATCTCCATTAAATTATCTCGACAATAGTATGCAAAATATCTTGATTCCGTGAACTAACAAGGCTATAATAATAAAAATAGCCACCAAAATGAGGCGAAAAAAATTTTTCGATCGTAAAGCACTCTCTGATGCTTCGCATCATGAGTCGTGCAATAACTATAATAACTTATCAATTTTTTTCTATTTAATTTTCAGATTTGAATACTTCGTATTAGCAGTATTATCTCTCTTCAACTTCATAGCTTCACTGGTACAATTAATAATCTGTGGACGTGAAATTTACATCAGCGCGACGCTGGAAGAAGAAATATAGCCAAGCCCTAATCATCAAATTAACCCGTAATAAAATTTTTATTTTTCTATTTAATAATTTTAATTTGACATTGAAAAAGACGTTAAGACTCACGAAGCGACATCAGTTACCGTCCCAGTATTTTTAAGTATAAATATGTATATCAAGACCTGCATCTAGGCGAACATCACTGACATTTATAAATGTAATAGATATAAAAAAAGTAGGTATACATGTGATGTGTTATGTGTTAGATGTAAGATGTACGATATATAAGATAAAATAATCCCATATGAGTAACGAAGATATAACCAGTTGATCTGTGCGACCTTATGATCTTGGTCATCCACCAACACTACTCTCTCAGATCATCCTCTGCTCACCCACGCTCACCGGATACTTGCCCAGTCAAATATACCAGCACAAGTAACGCGATTGCTCACCAACTTATATTAATATAAGCCTTAATTTACGTCTCAAGTCTCAGTAAACACGTTAGTTAATGGAAAGTGTATTAATCATTAAAACCGTGTCCATATTAATTATAATTTATCATTAAAACTATAATTCAATTTATCCTTTTGTTAATTTCATTAAAATTACTCAAACATATATTTCGTTGAGTAATTGTTTTTTGTCAACATTTGGAAATACATGTGTAAAAAAATTTTTGTTCATACTTTGAAAAATTATTGACAAAATTTATGAAGAAACTCTTTAATAAAAAAAAAATTTTTTTTAATATTAAAATTAGCAGACAAATTTTAGATATTTAAAAAATTTGCATAAGTCGAAATTTGAAAGAACTATGAGTGCAAATTAAAAAAACAATATTATTTATTTGTTTAAAAAACAAACATTGAAAAATTTCTGTTCAAGTCTTTTTTTCTGTTAATATTTGTGATTTAAAAACTTTATTGTAAGTGAAAATTTAAAATAACTTGAAAAATGAATGACATATCATTTTTAATTAAGAAAAAAATTCTGTTGCTGATTTATAAAGTAAAAAAAAATTTATTTAGTCAGTAAAATTTTTCTCATTTATATTTACTAAATAAATAAATAGTATATTACACACCTAGGGAAGTAAAGTAAGAAATGTCTCAGATCACATGTAATTGTTGGCCGAGGCGAAGCCGAGGTCAACAAACATGTGATCTGAGGCTTTCTTATTTACTTCCCGAGGAGTGTATACTATTTTTTTGTCCGACGAAGGCGGAAAGCGGCAACTTAGTTTAGCGCAGCGGGACGAAAGTTGTCACTTTCCGCCCGGAGGGCAAAAATAAAAATTACAGAATTAATTTTTCTTAAACAATCTATTCAATGCTATTCAAATTATTTTTCTTCCATTAATTATCACACTGAAAAATAAAATTCTTGACTGGAGGGTAAATTTTCTTGGCTCAAGAAAATGTTAAGGAAGATTGAAAATTTTTTGAATAAAGTCAAAGTTTCTTGAGCCAAGAAAATTTCTTGCTCCAAAATAACTTTTGTCCCTTAAAATTTTCTTGGTGCAATAATTTTTTTTTCTGTGCAAAAATATAACAATACATTCCATCCTCTAATTTTTTGATATCGCCTGAAGATAATTACATCATAAAGTTCAAAATTTGTATCCAAAAATTTTGTAAATTTTCGGTGGTTAATTATCAAAGTTATGATTGATGTTTAATTGTAGAAAAAATTCATAATTTATCTTGCATACTTATCAATCTAAGATCTGAATCATGAATCAGAGCGTTTGAAGATTAATATCCAAAACTTAAAATTTTACGATAATAAAGCTCTAATTTACATTATGAGTCATGCAATAATTTTTTTTCCAATGTACATAATTCAGAATGTTATAATATAAATGAAATATGAAATAAAAACATATTTATTAAATTTCCCAAGAGGAAGACAAAAAAAAATGAATTACACCGACTAAGACATTCAATACCTTATTCACAATAATTAACATGAATAACTTTAATGAAAAATCGATTTCTCTGAGTAGAGCGCATAGATGCATACCGAACCTTGAAGAGGAGCTTATACGACCTCTACACTCCGCAGATCTACAGTTTAAGTTACCCGTTACTGCCAACTACGTATTTACCTATAGATCTACACACATACTACATACTGCATGCTATGTACATAACAACCTACTATAAAGTACCGAGGTAATGTAATGTAAGTAACTCCTGATATATTACCAGATAGAGCAAACTGCAACTTAAATCGCCCATACATACTACAGACTACAGTTTAATCCATAAGAACGGTTTACTTATTATTATTACCTATAGGTATAGACACCACGACTTACTGTACTTACTGTACATACGCGACCCTATTTTCTAGGCCATGTACTCAGCCATTCAATACTCAACTAAACTATTGTTTCCACAATCGTACAATCTTTATAACGAAACACTAAAAAATATTGTTGATATTATTGTTACTACTTCAGGTGTGTTTGTTAGTCCTTGTTGTCGGTGGTTTTTTAATGGATCGATAACCACAGACCGCATTATCGCCGTTCAAATAATAACAAGTTGATATTTATATTTATATTAATATTAATAGAAATATAAGCATAATAATAAAATAATCTACAGCTAAACTACAACTTGTAGGTTTCTATATTCCATGCGACTTGACTTTCGCACTGAGGAATGTCCTGGTCCGTTATCAAGCAGATTTCTTATTTCTCTGTGATTTTTGCTAAAATTAAAATAAAAGATTTTTTTTTTTTATTAGAATTTAATTTGAATTTTTTTAGTCTTTATAAATATTTTTCTTTTTTTTTCTTGATAGATTGATGTTTTAAGGTAGTTGTCATGGTACAACATTGTCAAAAAATTAGAGATTATACGCTCTGCAAAAGTATTTGAGTTTGTAGCTAAGTAATCTATAATTTTTACGCAAGACTGTACCTGTGGAGACGCAACCCATACAATTGTTTCTGTCCGACTCCGTAAATATATACTTTTTCATAAATTGTTAAACTTTAATCCGTTATTTATAAAAAATTAGACGGTTAAAAAATTTTTTTATATTTTTTTTAAACTCACAACAAATACATTAAAAGACTGTCAGTTTTTTGAAAGTTTCTGACAGTTAGTTTTTTTTTTTATAACTAAGAAACTAGTACAGAACTGCAGAGAGCGTATGCAATCAATGTTAAATATTCAATTTTTAATTGAATTAATCTCGGGTTATAGGTGGTCAATCGACTTCAAATTTTTAGGGTAATTATATCATCATGTCCTTAATAAGTATACAAAAATTTAGAATTTTCTGACGGTATGATTTAACTACGACAACTACTTTAATAAAATTAACTTGTTTTTAATTGTCGTAAAACTTGTTTATAAAAAATTTAAACTTCTTATTACCGATAAAATTATTTATCAATTTTTAATATTTTTTTATTTTCAAACAATAGTATTCAAGACAAAAATCATTTCATTAAAGAAAATTATTTTTTTGCATATTTTTCTACAAAAATCAGTAGAGTTAAAATATTAAGAATTTGTTAGAAACTATTTTTAGGTATTAAAATTAAAATAAAATTTTTATTTTATGAAAGTATTAAATGCAATAATTGATCATATTATTAGTAATTAAGAAATTATTTAGGTTATTGTTAGAAAAGTATTGGCTTTGGTTAATGATGCCCTTTATTGCGCACAAATTCTTGTATTGTGAAGTAGCAAGTAACTATCATTACTGCACTCGGCTGTGATATAAACAAAAAGAGTCAGAGCCAGGTGGTCGATTGTACAATGTTGTGAAATTATTTTAATGATTGAACACGGAAGTAAATGTAAATAAATGTGGGATAGACCAACCCTCTTTGGAAGGGGATTTATTTTAGTTGTTATTAAGAACTTTCAGAATTAATGCGTTGAATAATAAATATTTTAATGATGTGGATTATTAAATTCAATGATAATGAATAGATATATAAATAAATAATTATTCTTAAATTCTCGCGAGGCGCATTTTTTATTTTGATTTAATAAACATTTGAACTATAGACTATTTATAGACAAAAAAAAAATATTTTAAGGTGAAAATTTAGAATTTATATTATGTTATAAATTGTAGTAGTTGAGCACCTCAGGCAAAAACTGGAAAAATTAAATTTTTAAAACTTTTTAAGTGGTGCATTTTAAAACTAAAATTACTTCGGAACTTTTTAAATCAATAATTTATTTTATAAAAATTTCATTTGAAACTACAAAGAAGAGTAATTTTTTAACTGTTTTATTTTCGTGTAATATAACATTAATAGATAAAAATAAAATTTAGTATAGCATATTTTTATAATTTATTTTGTAAAAAGTTACGTAATTGTTCCAAAAAATTGAGTAATTATTACAATTTTGATTGCTTGATGTCAATCACTATAAACAGACAAATTTTAAAAAAATGTCGACGGTCTAATTAGCAATTTGTTTCTCCTTATTTTTTAAAGGGTGATTTTTTAACACTTTGATGTAGCAATAATCCAATTATAAATTATTTGAATGATTCAAACCTAAATATTATATCTCTATCAGATATTAATGATATTAAATAATTTTTTAAAGTGATAATAAATTTTGAGCTAATTGTTTTTTTCGTAGAAATAGAAGATTCTCTAAAATGGAGTTAGACAATTTGCTAATTAGAATGCCGATGTGTATTTAAAAGTATCAAAGTTTTCAATTTTTTTTTTACAAAAGTTAATGAAAACGAATGATTTAAAATTCTAAAAAATAAAATTAATTATCCTTAAAATAGATTGCAACAAAACAATTAATTTTAACAATTTTATTTATTGTAAAGAATTGAATAATTATCAAGCTTTCGATACTTTATTTTAATTGAAAAATCATTTTAGCAATTAAGCTTTCCTACAGATAAATAAAAAAAATGTTTTCTTACAAAAATTAATTATTTAAAAATAGTAAAAATTATAATCAATTGTCCTCACAATATTAAACAACAAAAAAATTTACTTTAATAATTTTTACTGTCAAAAATTGAATTATCAAATTTTTTATATTTGATATATAAATGAAAAATAAGGTAAAAGCCCCAATTATTGACGCTATAAGAGACAAAGTTATGATTTCATTTTTTTTAAGCAATCAAATATAAATATCGATGAATTTTGTTTGTGGTAATGTCTTCAGTAATGTTTTAACTAATCAATTTCTTTTTTTAAAATGATAATCAGTGATATTTACTAATTAATTTTAAATAATTAAATATATGATCTGGATACACCAATTATTGACGGGTTAAAAAACTGATTGATCCAATTATTGACGTACCGTAACCCCAATTATTGACGCCCCTATTGCACATGCGTCGAATCATTTTTTTATATTGTTATTTATCAAAAACTTGATATAAAGTAATCAATATTATTAAAGTTAATTAATAATAATTTCTATGAATGAATAATTATTATGAAAAATATAACAATTTATTTAAAAACTTATTTAACACTAAAACACGCCGAGTTATTTGACAGTTAAAAGCCTTGAATATAATCGCGTATATAACGTATTTTATACTTAAAAAAAAAGGCGGCATAGCGCTGTCGACTGGCTGTCAATATGGGATTCACCATAAAAATTATGAACTAGTTATTGACTCCCATTATTTAAATATCATAAAGCATACAATTAATTTCGATTATTTAATTTTATAAATATTTCATATATTGTTAATTAAAAAAAAAAATAGATCATATAATTACATGAAAAAATTAATTTAAACTCGGCAGTTAAAAAAAATGCTTTTCTAACTAAAGTTGTTAAGAAAATAGACGCTCGTAAGCTGATTTGATGAACTGGTGCTGACTTTATTTTTTTTTAATAATTAATATTTAATATTTTGAACTGAATGTGATTTTTTTCAATTTTTCAATTAATTAGAATTTAATAAAAATTTATTTGATCGTTATTCTTATTACAGATAATTCAATATATTTAAAAATAATTTAGGGTGTCAATATTTAGACCCCCGTCAATAATTGGGGCTTTTACCTTATATTTTTTTTTAATTTTCATTAAAAAATCGTTCATATAGTTCAAAATTTTCTACAGATAAATTGTAGGAGTTGATTTTATTCACAAAGAACAAGTTATCAAAAATAATGAAAATTGGAATCAATTGTCCTTAAAATAGCAGGCTATAAAACAATATATTTTATGATTAAAAAGTGAATGAATGACCGCACCCAGAGCTAATGTAAGTAAAGAACACGATTCTTTCCTAGTTGGTTGCATCGGTGCTATGGCGTGTTTACCACTCACACATGCCCGTGGATGACGTGTCTCAGAATACATATAAGCATTGTGTACACCTCCACAGCGCGATTTCCCCCTCCGGGTAGAGTATTAGCGTACGCACGATGTACTCACCACTGGGACTCGCCTAAGCCTATGTAGTATGTAGTTTGTAGCATGTAATGCCTTTCAGAAGTTGCCGTGCCCTGTCGACGTCGAGACGCCTGTCGTGTCACGCTCCGTGTTCCAGTTTAAGTTGCGACCGCGACACGGTTACGTGCCCACCGCTTTACTCATATTCAGTGTCCACTTTGTCTTCGCGTTGGTTCTAGTCAAAACTTAGAGCCCCTGCACTCCAAAAACAACATTGGAGTACAATTTAAATATTTAAATAAAAATAAAAATAATAAAAATTCCAGTATGTTTGTTTTGATAAATAAAAGTTAAAATTGCGGTAAAGTGAATGAAATTTGCCGTTTCCTCTACTGGACTGTCATATCAGAATAATTGAAGGTTCAAGTACGTAATTTATTATTTTTTTCTGTATTTATTTTATATTGCTGAAGGCCATTGAACTCTATTGAGAAATCTTTCAGGTGTTCTGTTTCTATCGCTAGTGATTTTATTTTATTTAAATTCAAATTTAAATTACGGTTGTCGAAGGAAGAGAATTTAAGTTACTAGGACTAGACTCGTCTTTTAAAGACGCTGATTTCGGATAAACAAAGTTTTGTTAAAAATCTATCAAGCTGGGAGACGGCAGAGGCAGACCAAAAAGAGTCAGGATGGCTGACGAAACTTTACCAACTGAACCTGTCGCAAAAGAGAGAAAATCTCTTCATGTTACGACTATTGTGGCTAAAGTTACTGAAGTGGTTTGTATATCTGTTTTTAATTTTTTTCAATAATTACTTTTTTTTTTAATAAAAAATAAAATGCACGTGTAGAGAATTAAAGAAAGTATATGTGCAATTTGTTGTTTACACTAAAAAAATAAAAAATTACATGGTTCGTACTAAATAACTTTGAATATTTTGTAACTTCTTCATGAAAATAAAGTTAGCCGACATTTAGAAATTTTTATGATTTTTTTTATTAAAGAATTACTACAAAAAAATAAAAAAAAATTTTTCTCATTTGTTAAAAACTTCAAAAACTATAAGTGCAATTTTTAAAAAATATTTTTAGTTATAATTTAATAAATAAGGAAAATAAAAAAATAAAAAATGTTGGCTGACTTGATTATTATAACTTCTTCATAATATGTTTTAAAATTTTAAATTTGGTGACGAAATTAGTATGAATTGTAATAATCTATTAATATTCCATTATTAATTTTTTAAATATTATTTTTTGTGTAATAATTTGTTTAGTTATAAAAAAAAAAAAATTACGTGAGATGATTTTAATAAAAATAGAAATTTGGTGAACTTTTTGTTTTACTTTTAGATAAATTATAAAAAAATGTTAAAAATCTTTTACGATAAAAAATTATTTAAAATAAAAAATTTATAATTCTGTAGAATTGTCATTCACACACAAAAAAGTGACATTTAGATTTCAAATAAAATTTCTAACGTACGTGTGTTAAAATTTCTTCTTTGTCAATATTCAATTAGTTATCTATATTTAAAAATTATCCATAGACTATTTAGTGAAAGTATTGACGGCACTAAGGTTAGCAGACATCAATATTCTTTTTAAAAATATGTGTAGAAAATGCATCTATATTTCTTTAAATATTCTACAAGCGGATTCTTTAATTTTTAGAAAAATTTATTTACTAAAAAAATAAGTATAGAAGACGTAAAAAACTTTAAAAAGTATTAAATTTAGAATATAATTTTAGTTAATAATTTAAACGTTTAAAAATCAATGACTAAAAATCATAAAGGATCAATAACAATTTTGATATCAAAAATCAAGATCTTTATGAACAATTAAATTCTTCATCTTAAAAATTAAAGAAAAACAAAGAAAATTTCGACTTCTACTTTTAATATTAAATATATTTTTATTATTAACGTATATAGATATTGTATACATATCATCTTTGAAATATAATATTAAAAACCTGACGTAATTTAACCTTGCGGACAAACTTGTGTTACTTTCACTATTTTTCAATATTTTCTTACAATTAGTGTAAAATAATACAATTAATGTTTAATTTATTTATTAAATTTTAGGTTCTCGCGGTGCTTATCATCGGCTTAGTCGTGGACCCGCTGAATTCGTACCATCAAAGGATGTATAACAGACCGCGGTCGAAACTGGACGATGTTGCACTTATTTACACGACTGTCGCGGGGTATTTGCTTATTAACCTGCTCTTCATAATCGGGCATGCTCTGGGAGACAAAATTCCGAAGCGAATGGTAATTTATTTTTATTGTCAATAGAATAATTAATTACGTAATTTTTAATTTGTTATTTATTATTTATTAGGTAACTGTAAAGTTATTTATATAGTAGGAAGGGACACTTTGATTGAAAAGGTTCTTTGCGTGTTTATATTAGTACATGATCGGGGACAAAAGTACTGTACGATTTCAATGCAAATAGTGATTTACAGAAAGTTTTTTTTTTTTTTTTTTATAGCTCCAGCTACGCCTCGCGAGCATTTGCACAGCTGACTCATAAGTTTATGCTGGCATTCGCGTGTGTAATTAACTATCGTATCAAGCGATGAGCTTGCCAATTAGTTTCGATATTGAAAAGAGTTTATATAACTAAATAGATGATTTTTAAATTTAATTTTTATATTATGGATTTATAATGATAGAATAAAAATGATAACTAGTTTTATTTGAAGAGAGGAAGAATTGTCGCTATTTATAGTATTATATTCAATTGTACGTGTAGTTTTTTTTTAATATACTGATGATTTATGATCACTGAAAATTGAGAAATTACTGAAAAATTAAGATTTGATGAAAAAATATTTTTTTTTTTAAATTACTGGTTAGAATAAAACTTAATTGCAAATATTTTGATAATTTTTTGTAGAATAGCTAGTAAATCACCACCAACCCTAGTTAAAACAATTAACAAAAATAGTGATTTATTTTATTTTTCGGTTGAATATAAACTGAGTTTTTGACTCAAAGTTTATAAAATTTGGATTTTTTCATAAATTAAAAGTACATGAAGATTAAGTATTCTTAATTAATATCATATTATTATACGGTAGAGTAACGATGATATGGATGACGGATAAAGTCGACGGCTGAAATGTGTTTATTGCATGTGTTTACAAAGCGAGTGACTCGTCAAGTATAAATTGTTTGGATTATAAATTTTTTTTTTTTTTGTTATTAATTGGAAAAAAAAAAAATCGACATTAGGTGGGATTTGAAAGTTTTAAACGTAATAAAGATTTACACGGAAAAAAGTAAACTGTAATAAATAATAGACGATTTATAATAAGTAATGATCAACTGAAAAAAATTACCATTTCAAGCAGGAAAATCGTGATTTTAATAATCATTTTATGATATTTATTGTTTAAATGCTACAATTTATTCTTTGCATGGAAGAAAATACTATTTCAAGCAGTAATATTCGCTATGTGAATGGAAAAAAATTTTAGGCCAAAAAGCCGCATATAAAAAAAATTCGTTTATATTTTCTAACTTTCTGTTTCAAAAACTAAACGTTTAAAACTTCTGACTCTAAAAATTTGAAATTTTTGAAAGTTCAGAAAATTATTTAGTCCAATAAATTTTTACAAATGAAGTTTTTATTTAATTTCGACATTTTGGCGTCCCAAAAGTCTTTTTTTTATTTTCAATTTTTATAATCAGAAGTTCAAAACGTTTAACTATTAAAGCCAAAAGTTAAAAATAAAATAAAAATTTCTTTTGTATGCCGTTTTTTTTTTTTTAACTTATCTCAAAAAAATTGATATCTCATTTTTCCAATACCCTTTTATTATTCTGAAAATATTCCTAACACGATAGTGTTTCTTTTTCTTTGTGAATTTTTTTAATATTTTTAAAAACTTTTAAATCGACGTTCTAATTAGCAAATTGTTTAACTCTATTCTAGAGAATCTTCTATTTGTACGAAAAAAACAATTAGTTCAAAATTTATTATCACTTTAAAAAACCATTTAATATCATTAATACCTAATAGAGGTATAATATTTAGGTTTAAATCATTCAAATAATTTATAATTGGATTATTGCTACATCAAAATGTTAAAAAATCACCCTCTAAAAAATAAGGAGTTAGACAAATTGCTAATTAGACCGTCGAAATGAGTTATTTTTTTTTATTAAATATCATCAATAACATTATTATTATAATTAATGACACGGAAATCAGAGAACATCTCGCAATTTGTTGTTTTATTTAACAAATAACTTACAATTAAGAATTAGTATATTACACATCTAGGGCAGTAAAATAAGAAATGTCTCAGATCACATGTAATTGTCCGAGGCGAAGCCGAGGTCAATAAACATGTGATCTGAGGCTTTCTTATTTACTGCCCGTGGTGTGTATACTATTTTTCTCCTCAACGGAGGCGGAAAGCGGCATTTTCGTTTAGCGCAGCGGGAGGAAAATTGACGCTTTCCGCCCGGAAGTGAGAAAAATACTTTAAAAAAATTGCTTTCATCTTTTTTCTAAATTCCTCTATGTGAAATTTTTGCTCAAAATTTTTTTATAAAAATATGTTTTTTGGAAAACTATCTAAAAATTATTATTATTGTTTTTAAAATATCATAATTATTATTATTATTATTTACTATTTTTTCCGAAGATCGGTGTTTTTACTAATTAAGGAAGTATAGCTATACTATATTATAGTATATAGCTATATATATTATAGTTATATAGCTATACTATAGTACGTGACTTAAGAAGGATTAATTTTGTTCGAGACTGTACCTTCAGAAAACTTAACAAGTTTTTATTAGTGATTTAATGAAATTTAGCTTACCGGAATAATCTTTTATGCATTAAATAACTATATTAATATCAAATAATTGATAATTAATTTTTAATTTGAATAAAATAATAAGTTTTTTAATTTTTCATATTTTTTAAAAAGTTTGGCAACGCAATAAATTTTATCGCGGTTTACAAGTAATGCTATTAAAAATATCAAAATATTAAAGAATTAAAATATTGATTATTTAATTATGTTATGTTTTATAATAAATAATAACAATTTTATAATATTTTTCTTAACCTATTTGATATTTCTTTTAACCTATTTCATTGAAGTTTTAAATTTCCCGCGCGACCCACCATGTACGGAGTTGCCGTCAACATAACCCACATTTGCTATGGCTGACTATTTTTTTAAAATTTAGATTTTTCAAACTCAATTATTTTTATAACTAAGTACCCTCAACTTAATTTTATTTTTTCAATAATTTTTGAAAATTTTTTTTTTCTTACAATGAGTTTTTCGAAGCTTTCTCATTATTTTTTCATCATGAAATTTATTAAAACAAGAGTAGGTGTGAGATTTGGTATGTCATTACAATGTTAAATGACCTGTTTTGACTCTTGTTTTATAAATAAACTATCAACCCTAGGTCTCTGAAATTTTAACACAACACGTATTAAATATATTTCTATCGATCCTAAAAATTTTAAATTGATCTCATTATTTCAACTTAACTCCCATACCTCCTTAAAGAGTTCTATATTTCAAAGCCATTATCCCCGATTCAAATTGATGTTAGACTAATTTTAAATTTTACATTAAATTGTTATTTATTAAATTTATTTTCACCACTTTTATTGTTGGTATGAGCACTCAATACCATCTTCGGGTGAATATATCTAATAATTAAAAATTTTTTTATTTTTAATCAAGATTAAGCAAAGATTCACCCGAAGATGGTATTGAGTGCTCATACCAACAATAAAAGTGGTGAAAATAAATTTAATAAATAAAAATTTAAAATTAGTCTAACATCAATTTGGATCGGGGATAATGGCTTTGAAATATAGAACTCTTTAATTATTATTATTTATTTTTTTTTTTTTAGATAATCATGTTCTCAGTAGTAGGAGCTATTATGCACCTGATCTCAGCAAGTGTAATGGTTCACAGCTGGAGAAAAGCAGTTGGTTCTTATTTCGACGTCCAGAACAACAACATCTACTCGAGCAAAATGTACAACGACATGATGATATCCGCATCAGTGTTTACATTCATAAACGCGGCTGTTTACGCCGCTGAAGTCTTCGTCACAGTGAAGTACTCGTAGCCCGTTATTTCGCGACAGTACGAGGTCTCCTTGAACGAACTAGGCCGTTACTGATCGCGCAACTATTCTCTACTCTGTTATTACGGAATTTTAAGTATGTTTTAATGACAAATATACCAAGTGTCATATAATAAGTCTAAGTAAGTTGAAATTATTTTAAAGTTAAACAAAAACTAATATTTATATAAAAGTAATATGAAGGAAACTTTGTGCTCGTTTGTGATAAGAACTACAATTGACGGGCTATATGAAACATTGAGAAGCTTAAATGTACAACGCTGTAATCCAAAGTTCAAAGTTTTAACTCGATTATTATCGCTTATCGTTAAATCCGTCCATTAATTAAGTTTTTTTTTTAGTAATTAAATTTTTAAGTTAAAAACCTCTTTTGTTGTCAATATTGTTGATCTTCAATTGCTTTTTACGATGTAAGCGTTACCGTCAAGGAGACTACTCATTATCATTTTCTGATATTTTATTTTTGTAAATTTTCATCAAAGTAAGATTTTATTTTATAATTTTTTTTTTATTTCTTTAAAATTATGATTTGATATATTTTTTTTTTTTTTTAAATAATTCATAAAAATATGAAACTTAAATTAGCAGACGTTGGATATTTTTTAAACATTGTACAAAAATATTTTCAAATTTTTACTGTGAAAATTTTTGTATTAAAAAATTCAAATAATTGTTAAAGGTCTGCCACTGCTTAAATATTGTAAAAATAAGATAATTACTTTTGTAATTATTGAGACATTGTAGATAAATTAGTTTAAAGTGTATTTTTGATAAATTTTGCAAGTTTGACTACAATTATTGAATATTAGCATATCTTGTAAAAAACGCTAAATAAATTACACTTAACAAGTAATTTTCACATCGCAAAAATAAAATATTAAAATAAATAGAAGTCGCGTGTAAAAAAACGATTTATACAAATGTTAAATTTTCCGCAATGGACTAATAAAATTTACACATAATTTTTTAAGAAATATAACATAACTAATATGTTAATTTGACTTATAAATATTATAAAACTTTATACTGCGCATGCATAATTTTTATTAACCCGCAAATTTAATAAATCACTTAAGCGCACTTGATTATTATCAATGTCAATTTAAAATGCCTATGATTATAAATAAAAAATAATGAATTGTAAATCTAAGTGATATGAGTTGCCTCCTAAAATAATTGTAAATATATTTTTACAAAGAAAAATTATCTATATCTATATAAATTTAATATAAAAAAGAAAATATTATATATTTTGTCAGCAAAATAGATTAGAGAAAATTAAAAAAAAAAAAAAAAAAAGAAAGTAAAAATATACATATAAAGTAATTGCACTACGACTAGTTATTATTTATTTATAAAGATTAATGATAAATTATTTCGAGCCCGTAATTATTCCGTCCATTTATCGAGCGTTATGATATTATAGAATAGTTATGTTAGTATTGTAGTGTTACGTAGTTTAATTTTACTTATACTGTATTATTATATACGTATACAATGTATTTTCAGACTTCAATAATACGACAAAACTAAAAATCAATTAGATTACTCTACGTACGTTTTTATTGTATACATAAGTTTACTACATTTTTATTTGTCAATACTTAATATTTATCAAGAATTTATATCAATAAAATTATATTGCAATAAATGACCAAAAATTTGTTTATTCATTTTATTTAATTACTAAATTAATAAATAAGAGTTCTATTTTTGAGTTGAAAAATAAATGAAGAATGATCTGTCAAACCTAAAAACGTCACCAAATAAACTGAAGCTTTTTTGCTAATGATTAAGTTTAAAAATAAGTAAATTTAATATTTAATTATTAATTTTTATAAAGTATGCAGTCCAGAGGTAATTAAAAATTATGGTGATTGTAAGTGTTGTAATTTAATCTATTTATATTGTTTTTGTGTGTTATTTATTGATAGAAAAAAGTATCTCTGAAAATAAACAAAATGGTAAGTATAGAAGATTTATTCAAAAAAATGCCGTCCAATTAGGTTGTGTAGACACGCATACTGACCCGTGGTTTTTGAAGTTGACAACTCCAATAAAGATAATTGAGTTTGTAAGTTTTGTCAATTATTAACTTTCAGTAATTCTGTATCAGTTACTTTGGTCTTAATATCAGTTTTGGCATAAATTTTTTTTTTACAATTAAAACTTAATTTAAGTTTTTGGATTTAAATTCTATGAAAGATGTCAGAAATACAATTAAAAAAAAATAAATTAGGGACATATTTTTTGAGAATTTATTTCCAAGCATAAAAGATTCTTTAAACTAGATTTTCAATTGCTAATTTTTGTAAATTATTTTTTGACTTTTTATTAATAATTTATAAAAATATTTTATAAAAAAAATTAAACTTTGTGTTTAGTATAATTTTACATCCAATAATAAAAATAGTCAATTAATATTTAACATAAATTTATGAAGAAATTAAGTAAGTATTAAAAATTTGTATTTAATTAATTAATTAATTATTAATTTCTAGATATTAACAATATTCCTATTTGGATTGATAATTTATTTAATATCATTACCAGACCTTGGGATTCGCCAGACGACAAGTATTTTTGTAATATCTGTATCAGTAGCGTTTTTATTTTTTGGCGGTATTCAAATAATATCTCATTTCACTGGAACTGATATTCCAGAATATCCGGTAATTATTCAATATTTATTGTTATAAATACAGTAAACATTTCAATAAATTTCTCGAGGAAGACTATTATAGTCTTTTCACATCATTAACATTCTTCTAACGTTAATGCGATGTATGACAACATAATATAATGGGAACAAAGTGCCTAATTATTATATTGTTGTTTTATCTTATCTTAATTTTTCAAATACTTTTTAGTGATTAATTACTATAAACCTTTTAAACTTTCAACAGATGGTATTTGTTAATTTTCTGGGCGTAATATTTTACTTGGCAGCGGGTTGCGCACTTCTTTATACGGCGCCTGTACAAACTTGGGGACGTTTAGCGTCTTTTATGTTGTGTTTTATGATAAGCGTTATTCACACAATTGCATTCTTGACAATACTAATGTAAGTTTTAATTACAAGCCAAAAAGTACGCTAATTAAAAATTAATTATATACATTTTATTATAAAAATTTATTTGTTTTAAATTTTAAATGTTGACTGACTTTCATTTCATTTTTTAATATTAAGGTAAAAGCCCCAATAGATGATCACGTACCAGTATATGATCACTCCATGTATTTGTATATCTATATTCACAAATATAGGTATACAAATACATGGAGTGATCATATACTGGTACATGATCATCTATTGGGGCTTTTACCTAATATGTTATTTTTTTGACACTCATTGAAACCCGTATGTTAAAAATTTATTCAATTTTAATTTTAGGATATGGCGTCATAGATTTTCTGCAATGAGAAAATGCCATCCGCTATCATACGGGCAGTACTTTGCAGGGGGTCCAATGATGTTTAAACAAAACGGTGGTATAATGCCTGAAGTAAGTATCAGCTTGATTTTTAACTTCCCGTTAAGAAAATTGAAAATTTTCAAAAATCGGGAAGTTATTGGTTTTATCCCGTTTTTCAAAAATCGAGTTTTCATCAGATCTCGACGTTTTGAGGTCCTAGGAAGCTTTCCTGACTATTCCCGCGAGGGTGTCACTATGTCTGTATATGTGTAACCTCTTATAACTTTTGAACGGTTGAACCGATTTCATCGCGGTTGGTGCCATTCGAAAAGGCTTCGCCAAACTTAGATTTCCTGTAAATTTGAATCGATTCGGACCGATAGATTTTGAGAAATTTGGAGAAATCTCAAAAAAAGTAGGAAAAAAAATTTTTTCAGAAGTGGTTTTTTTGGGATAACTTTTAAACGGCTCTACCGATCGATTCTAAAAATTAATCAGCTCTCAACCTTGAAAAACCACGTCGATCGCTGTCAAAATCGGTTGATTCGTTCGAGAGATATCGTGAACGAAAGAAAACCGAAAAAAGTGTTTTTTCGAAGTTACTCCGAAATTTCTAGTTTGACCAATTGAAACTCAGAAATTCTTTATGAGGCTTAAAAAACTGCGTAGAATGCTGCTAACCACGTAAAAATCGGTTCATTTATTTAAAAGTTATTGCGGTTTGAAAATTCAAAAAATAGTGTTCTATGAAACTTCTATCAGACTTTTGAGCTCAAAGAGCTCAAAAGCATAGAAAAGGTATCGTTTTGAGCTCGGGGAGCTCAAAACAATACACATATTGTATTTTTGAGCTCGAAGAGCTCAAAAAAAACGGCCATGTATTAACGGAATCAGCGGGAAGTTGCACGGATGGCCTTTAGGGTCAACCGTTTTTCTAATTTTTTTTGTAAATAAGGGTCATTTTGAATTTAAATAGAATATGGGAAACAAAACCAGAAATCACTATAGTGATAAAAAAAATTAACTTGACTCAAGAGCCAAAATCTTGAACCAAGAATATAATTTTGAAGAAAATGATTTTCTTGAGCCAAGAGAATAAATTCTTGAGAAAAGAAAAATTTATTTAAATTAAGAATAATTTCTTGACTCAAGAAAGTCATTTTCTTCAAAACGGTATTCTTGGTTCAAGATTTTGGCTCTTGAGTCAAGTTAATTTTTTCATCAGTGTAGACTTATGTGAACATATTTTAAAAACGATTTTCGATTGAAATAAAAATTTTTTTTCATATTCAAAGCCTTAAAACTAATTGAATTAGTATGTTACACATTAAAGGCAGTAAAGTAAGAAATGTCTCAGATCACATCGATGGTCTAATTAGCAATTGGTCTAACTCCTTATTTTTTAGAGGGTAATTTTTTAACATTTTGATGTAGTAATAGTCCAATTATAAATTATTTGAATGATCCTAACTAAAATATTATACCTCTATTAAATATTAAATGGTTTTTTAAAGTGATAACAAATTTCGAACTAATTGTATTTTCATACAAGTGGAAGATTCTCTAAAATGGAGTTAGACAATTTGCTAATTAGAACATTGACGTGTAATTGTTGTCCGAGGTGAGGCCGAGGTCAACAAACATGTGATCTGAGGTTTTGTTATTTACTGTCCATGGCGTGTATACTATTTTTCTAGGGCAGTGGGACGAAAGTTGCTACTTTCCGCCCGTCGAGCAAAAAAGATTATTTAAAAAATTTTCATGATTTTTATTATAAATTCATCATAAAAAAATTTCCGATAAAATTACTTGACCCTACATAGAAAAAAAAGTTTCACTTAAACCGAGGAAATCAACGAGAAAGATTTTTCTTAAAAATAAAGAAATTTTTCTCTGCTCAAAAAAATCGAGTCAAAAAAATTTTAATCTGTTCTCTAAAATTGATTTTTTCTTTTCATCATTTATCGTCCAAACAAAATAAACAATCTTTATCTTTAGAACTGTACTTGTGGGATGGCAGCAGTACCGACCCAAGAAGTTGAATCACACGAAGCAAATACAAACGTCGATGTATATCATAAACCTCAATACCCCGATCGACCTCACAGTGAGCAGGAATCATCATCACAAAAGGTAATAGCTACGAAAGTAGGGTGACCTAGAACCTAAAATCTAGAACTACCAGCACCTTTCATCGATAAATAAACAAAACTATCTGATTTTACTTCCAGAGTCCTCAATACAGAGAAAGTTTAGATCAAACCACCTGCGATATCTGCCACCGTCCACTACCAGAAGTACCTCGAGCTTCAGAAAGTATCGGCGAGCAATTGGAAACTACCCAGCTTCCTCTAGCACAGAGTTCGCCACGATACAGTCGTCGTTCGAGTTCACCGCGATCTATGATACCGTCCGTGACTCCAGTGTGCCAGAACATCCAATCTGTTCAATTTTGCCGAGGCCCTCAACCTATTTGTCCTGCTGCATTCAAAGGATGCGGTATCATTCCAACTTCGATTGTCGTGAAATCAGCACCTCCTCCACCACCACCACCACCACCTCCTCCTCCACCACCCCCGCCTCCTCCACCACCACCGCCTCCGCCTCCACCTGAACCAATTCTTCATCACGCTGGACCTTGTTGCGAATTGTAAGAATAATTTTTAAAAAATTTTGGATTGAGAATGGTTGCAAAAAAAATTCAAAAATTTAGACACTAGTTTTTTTTTTTCAAGTATATTGCACGACTCATAATGCGACGCATCAGAGAGTGCTTTACAATTGAAAAATTTTTTTTGTAACACCAACCGCGAAACTTGGATTTTCGAGCTATAGTTAGGAGGGGTAAAATGATGGATATCTGGCCATCTATAGTTGAGTCTACTTTTCACGCACACGTAAGGATAAGTGACATCTCTCTCTTTATCTGTCTCTACATTTCCGCATGGATACTAAAAAGTACTATAGGATATTTAGTTTCGTTTATTTCCTACAATCGTCCGCCAGGGAGAGTATAAATCGAAAAAAAAAATCTTGGCGACAAGTCGATTCTTGTAAACAATTTTACTAATATTTTAGTTTGTCATTTATTTACGTGTGACAGTTCATAAATGAATAAAATTTTATTTGCATCCTCTCAAATCCGAGTTTCGCCGTTGCTATTACAAAAAATTTTGTTCGATACAAATCCGCAAAAGTTGGCATTTTGGTAATAAACTTGAAGTGATGACACTCGTTTGAGATTATAAATACATTCTCAACAAAACCTCGTTCGTTTTATCTGGTCTCGCTTCGCTCGACCGATAACAACGTACTCGGTTTTGTTGAGAATGCACTCATAATCTCAGCCTCGTGACGTCACTTCAAGCTTACCAAACGTATCGAAAATAACTATTTTTATTATTCAATCCTAATTAGTTCACGGAATCAAGATATTTTGCATACTATTGTCGAGATAATTTAATGGAGATTAATTCCATACTTTTGAAAAATTTATTAATCCATACTTTTCATAAATTTTCCTGTCCGTCATGTATAAAACCCTGAAAACACTGTAACTTGCGAAAAAACCTATTAATTGAGTCAAATTTTTTTTTTTGAAAAAATTGTAAGTCACTGAATGCAAATGGCTAGGTAACTTACACAGAAAAAAAAATGTTCTTGAATCAAGTATATAATTTTGAAGATAATCTTCTTGATTTGAGTAGAAAAATTCTTGAACTAATAAATTTTTCTTGATTTTAAAAAATTATCATCAAAATTATTTTCTTGGTTCAAGAATTTTTTTCTCAAATCAACTTAATTTTTTTTTCAGTGTAGAGTCGTTTATTTGCAATTAATAAAAATAAAAAAAGCCGAAGGACTATATATCTATACAGTGCAATTTGGTTATAAGTTACATCGGATGATCTACTCACTCTCACTGCAGTTATATCTATATATGAAATATTTCATGTAAGTAGAAGAGAGAAAGAAATATAACTTATAACCAAGTTGTACTATATATATTGAGTACGTTTATCCCATTAGAGGCACGTGCGCATTATCATCCTATTTCAGCTGTTTGATATTTTTGCCCTCCGGGCGAAAGTGGCAACTTTCGTCCCGCTGCGCTAAACTAAGTTGCCGCTTTCCGCCTTCGTCGGACAAAAAATAGTATACACTCCTCGGGAAGTCAGCCTCAGATCACATGTTTGTTGACCTCGGCTTCGCCTCGGCCAACAATTACATGTGATCTGAGACATTTCTTACTTTACTTCCTAGGTGTGTAATATACTATTTTTTATACTTGTTTTATTTTATTATTATTTCATAATTAAATGAGCATTATGAGTCGTGCACTTGGATTTTCTAAATTTTTTTTGTATATTATTGTTTTGCAATCAGAAAATTATTTACAAATTTTTATTTTTATTATTTTGTTATTGATAAATCGCATTAATTAAAGCTGCAATTGCGCATCGGTGATTTGCGCCAAAGTCCACAAAATTCAGCACATTAAATCTCAAGAACGGGTGCAGCAAACTCAGCAAGTACAAGCCAGTCAACTGCACTGGGCTAGCTACACAACAACTCCGACTACAGAAACGAGATTGATCGACGTCACTGCTAGACAATCAGGATATGGTTGGGTTTGATGCTTATCAGGATCATTATTGTCACATATATTAAATAAATACCATCCGGTTGAGTATTTAAACCCTTTATTTTTCAGATAGAGTTGTGAAACCATCCGATAAAGCGACCACCAGTTGTAATGCGGCCTACAATACTTGTAAGATTTTATTTTAAAGATAGTTATTATTTAAATAAGGTAAAAGACCCAATACCGGAACGATTTGACAATTATTATTTTATATTTTATCTCGTACTCAATCAAATTAAACAAACTTTTCTTTATTAGAAACCTCAATCTTTTTTTTACATAATAAAATATGAATGAAACTTTAAATTATATTAGAAATATTGAAAAAAAATGTTAATGATGTCAATAGTCTTAGATTTCTGACTTATCAAGGTCTCTTAATGGTTTTGCTAAGAAATCACTCGATGATCTTAAGCTCATAGAAACCTAACGGAAATACTTTTCACTAAAAATTTTTTTTTATGTATTAATACAAATACTAAGAATTCGATCCAATTAATTAATAATACAAAAAAGACCCTATTGTTATTTAAAATTTACTGTTCGTCTATTGGTACACCCGAAATGAGCTAATACCCAGTATCGGAACAGTCAGCCATATTGATATTATTTATTGACATTTACGATATACTGTGTTGATTGTTTACATCAAACACAACAACAAAAGTTTTTGTGAAATAACATTTAATACAGAAAGTAATTTTATTATAAAAATTGCTTCAAATATTCGTAAATTTTAACTTGAAGAACAAAAGCAAATTTCTGTTTTGAAATTTTCTTTTTTACATAAGTGTCGTCAAGTATAATTTCGAATCATTTATTTTTTTTTTTTGAGTTTTAGTAAAAATTTATTTGATTTTTTAATATTAAATAATTATTGTTAGTTTCACTATGCATACATGTCATTTGAGTTCTGAATTAACTGCTTAATTTTTTATAGGTAGTAGTAGGATGTCGAAAGTTAAGTCAAAGATAACATTTTATAAATTCAGAAAAATTCACATAAAGTATTATGATTTGTTAATTAATTATTTAATTAATTCAGCTTACGAAAAGCGGACTCTTTAGATTAAAAAAATTAGTTTTATTTATCGTTCCGGTATTGGGTCAACCATATTCCGGTATTGGGACTAGGCATTTAAGGTGTTCCGATACTGGGTCTTTTAGACTTTTTCAAAAAACATGTTTTTTTTAATATTAAATTCGACAAAATTGATAAATTTAATTATTTTCGTATAACTACATGTTTATTCTATATGATTGGATGAATTATTATTACTAATGAACCATTTGAATATTTTATAAGTAATAAAAACCAGTCATGTACCCTTCGTCGTTCCGGTATTGGGTCTTTTACCTTATTGATTTTTTTTTTTTAATGACTCTTTTCTTTAAATTACTTTTTCATGAGAAATATGAACTTATCTTAAAAAAATTAGAAAGAGTCTTAAAGTAGAACGGGTTTGGTCCTCTCCTTTATGTTTAACTAACAATGGAAAGTTTTTAGTTGCATCTACACGGTAAATAGAGATTTCAAAATAATTTTTTAAAAAAATTATAATTTTTGAATAAACAAAATTTTATTTCTATTGTACCTTTAATTATAACTCAAGCCGGCTTTTTTATTCTTGTTTTTAAAATTTAAAATTAAATTTTAGAACACCGTATTATTATTTTTATGATAAGTAAGTACATATATCAATGCAATACTTAGAATATTTATTTCGTTAAAAAGAAAGAAGCATTTCATCCTACTTTTTAAAAATTTTAGCTTATATTTATTTAAATAGAAAAAATAAATTTATTTATAGAAACTATTGTTTTTATTATTATCTAAAGTTTAAAAAGTTATAACAATAATATTAATAACAATAGTTTTTAACAGATTATCATTATTTTAACTTTTTTGATTTTAGTAAAAAAATATGCAAAAAAATGATTCACTTTAATGAAATGATTTTTGTCTTGAATACTATTTTTTGAAAATAAAAAAATATTAAAAATTGATACATAATTTTATCGGTAATAAGAAGTTTAAATTTTTTATAAACAAGTTTTACAACAGTTAAAAACAAATTAATTTTATCAAAGTAGTTGTCGTAGTTAAGGCATACCGTCAGAAAATTCTAAATTTTTGTATACTTATTAACAGCCGAGACCAGTGATTGCAGATTCAATCGGCTTAGCGAAACGAATGGAAATTTTGAAAAAACGTTTTTAGAGATAATAGATAATTTAATAAACTATTTCACCACAAAGCGTTTTTTTCAAAAATTTCATTCGTTTCGTGAAACCAATCGAAACTGCAATTGCTCTGCTGTTGGCAGTGCGACAGAGATAGTTTCGCTGAACTCTGTGAGAGCAAAGCGAGAAAAAGATGGTCTCGCCTGTTAAGGACATGATGATACAATTACCCTAAAAATTTGAAGTCGATTGATTACCTATAACCCGAGATGAATGCAATTAAAAATTGGATAATTAACATTGATTGCATACCCTTCTGCAGTTCTGTACCAGTTTCTTAGTTATAAAAAAAAAAAACTAATTGTCAGAAACTTTAAAAAAACTGACAGTCTTAATGTATTTGTTGTGAGTTTAAAAAAAAAAATAAAAAAAAATTTTTGACCGTCTAATTATTTATAAATAACGGATAAAAGTTCAATAATTTATGAAAAAGTATATATTTACGAAGTCGGACAGAAACAATTGTATAGGTTGCGTCTCCACGGGTACAGTCTTGCGTAAAAATTATGGATTATTTAGCTACAAACTCATATACTTTTGCGGCGCGTATAATCTCTAATTTTTTGACAATATTGTACCATAATAACTAAGAACCTTAAATTAAAATTTACCATTTGATTGATAGTGAAATTAATAATGATAATAATATTAAAGGTCCATCGATGATGCAAGGAGCCGAAATGTCAAGTACACCAGAATCATTTTCAACAGTGGGACGATACCTAACTTCTGGTAACGACGGATCATCATTCCACGTTCAAAAAAATAAAAGGACACAAACCAAATCACAAGTACATAGATCTGTATCTGATGCCAGGAGTGATAAAAATGACAAGTTGATAAATAGAATAAGCACTTTTTAAGAACTTAATGAAAATTAAAATTCATTTTCTCTTTACTTTTCAGAAAAGACCATACTGATAGCGAACCAGCAACTAACGAGTCGGAGCTAAAGCAGATTAATTTGGTAGAACATACAGAAGCTATTGAAGATCAAACTGCTAGAGAAAGCACACCGCAATTACGAGACAGCGAAATTAAAAGTGAAGATAAAAAAAATAACGGCGACGTTGAATCGACGGCGAACAACCGAAAGAGACCTAAACCTTTGTACAGAGAATCTTTGCAGACAAGTGATACAAAAAATGAAGATGATGTTTATAATATCGAGGATTCTAATTTCTCAAGTTGAATCAGTTCTATGGATTCGCCAAGGACTTCTTCAAGACATCTAATTACTGATGAATCACCTAAAAGATTTAGAAATAAAGTGAGTCCCGCATCAACACCCAATTCCTCTCGACCGCAATCTCAATTTCAACAAGTGGTCGAGAGACGTGAAGATGAACAAATAGATGAACGTCCGTCATCCACTCGAAGCAATAGATCGTCACGCAAATAATTCCACGAAGCCGATGACAGAATTGAAGAATCAGACAATCTTTTTGATGACGAAATTTCTTATGACCACTGAAAATTTATATTTATTAAGATTTATTTATAAGATTGTATTTGTAAGATTTTTTTTAAGTAATTATAATCATCGCTTAATTATAATAAATTATATTTAAAATTGTTTTGATTTAGAAAAATTTATTTTTATAAAAAAACTATTTCAATTATCATTCATACGTGATTAATTTATCGATGACAATAAAATTAACATAAACAATCAATAATTAGATGTTACAAAAACTGAGGAAGAATGTCTAAAAATTATGTGATGTGTGATTTTTATAAAGATTTTTAGTAATAGTAATGTTAACAAACCTTAATAGATAAATTTATTAGAATAAAAACAAATTATTTCAGTGGCTTTGATTTCAATCAATTTAACGCATGCATATAAAATAATAATTACATTATTTAGTTTACATATATATAAAACTTTGTTTTACGTAGAATTATTTTAATTACTACTATCCTTATTAAAATAATAATACACATATAAGTAATGACTTTTCTTAAAATAAAAATGATTATTTTGTATGCTATTGTCAAATAATTACATTTTTTCTTATATTTCATAGTAAAATTTTTGACCTACGATTTAATCGTAAATTTAAAAAATCTTGGTTTTTCTTTTTTCCATTCAATCTCGTTTTTTATTTCATTCATTATAAACATTTAATCAACTTTATTGTTAATTGCGACTAATAATTCGACGAAAAATAATTCGTATTTTTTTAATCAAAGAGATCCACTTTTTTTTTTAATTTTTTCAATTTCTAAATTTTTTTTTTATTTTATCAAAAGAATGGAACTCTCCAATTTTTAATTCGTCATAATCAATTTTTTCCTACGATTTAATCATAAATTTAAAAAATCTTGGTTTTTTTTAAGTATCATTTTTTTAATTTAATCTTGTTTTTTATTTCATTCATTAAGAACATGTAATTAACTTTATTGTTTATTGTAACTTATTTATCTTAAAAATTTTTATTTTTTATTCTATTAAAAAAATTGAATTTTTTTAATTCAATTTCGTCCATTTAAAAATTTTAATTTAATAACTTGATTAATAATATAACAATTCCTATTTTTTTATTTAAAGAAATCTCAATTTTTTTTTATTCTATCAAAAGAATGGAATTCTCCAATTTTTAATATTTTTTAATTCAAGTCATAATCAATAAAATAAAATCTATATTTTTTTTTTTATAAAAAAAATCAACTTTTTCCATAATTATTTTCTTTAAGAAATTTTTAACACTAATTTAAAACTTAAAAGCCCACTATTTAAAATCATTCATATTAAAATCTTGATAATTATAGTATAATTCACTATTACACTGATAGAACGATTTATTTGTATTAAAAAAATATTTGTTAATAGTTAACAAATCATTTATTAGAGACCATTTTTTAGTATCAAACAAATATTTCTTAGTATTTAAAATGATTTGTTTGTATTTAATAAATCAGATATTCATTTATTAAATATTAATAAACCTTTTTAAATACTAAGAAATATTTGTTAAGGACTAAAAAGTGGTCTCTAATAAATGATTTGTTAAATATTAACAAATATTTTTAGCTATAAACAAATCCTTCTATCAGTGTACAAAACAAAAAAACGGCAAGTAAAACACTAAAAAATTAGTATTGAGATTTAAAAATGCCTCTGGGGACACTGAATACTTGATTGTCAGCACACATTACAGGAAAATGATTAATCTTCCCAAGCCCAAAAGATTTGGTGTCGAATTGAGGCCGATAGCCAACCTGATTGTTTATCAAGTGCCCTTGACGGTTACCAAAAACATTTAAGTTTTCGGGACACTGATTAGGTATTGAAGAGCGCACAATATTTAGACTCGGTAAATTGCGTCTCATATTAATATTTGTATTGATATTACTACAATACTGTTGATTATAATACGAGTCATTAACTCTATTGTTATCAAAATTGGACCAATTTTGGTCGATGCAAAAATTATCCTGATAAACAGGAAATGTTGGCCGCAAATTGGGTGTCATGATCAAATTTTTTTGAACAACCTGGTAACTTTGATTGAAGTTGATTCCATTGAAATTAAAAACTGGAGGAAGGCTCATATTATTGAGTTTTTGATTCAAATTTTGGATACCAGGAATTAAATACGGGTGAGAAATATTCTCCTTGTTATCAAATAAATACGGACTTCTAATAACAACTGGCGAAGGGTTGAAGGTTTGTACAGCAGATTTGTTATTAATATTAATATCTCTAAGAACACCGTTGTTTTCCTGTAACATCGACAGTGATCTTTTACAAATAGGATTTAACGGCATCTTCTTGAAAGTATTATTACTAACAACTCGCTGCTGCTCATGAGGTGTCTTAAAAAACTGCTTGGATTTACATCCATCAGTATTTTTCCTCTCGCTTCCTAGATTTTTATCCAAAACGTCGATTCCTTTCCCAAATTTGTTTCTTTTACCAGAAACATCCTTTGGTTTGTAATGTTTTTTTGGCTCGATGTATTTCTTTGAAATATTAATCTCACCGTCTTCGGAAATAACTCCGCACTCTTCGATCTTTGTAGGTGATAAATTAAATCAATTAGCATTAATTTTTACTTTTACTGAGAAAACGCAAGGAACTTGTTGTTTGCGAACAATCGAGGGAACTTATCAATTAACTCTCGTGGTTTTATTGTTTATGAATTATTTTGTAAGACTTCAGAGATTATGGGTAATTTCGTAAGCGCTAGCCAGTCAATAAAATGTGATAATGATAACACTGTAACCTTTTAAAGATTAAATTGACCGATTAAGTGTTATGAAAATTTCAATGACTGAAAACTTTTTACACCGAATAATTATTAAAAAATAAATTGCTTAAAATATGCTTATTAAAAAATACTTAAATTATAAGAAATTTGCCCAGTAAACATTCTGACGTTTTTAAAAGCAGAAACATGGTAACTAAATTTTAAAGACATCATATTGTTTGCTGAGTGATACTTGTTAGGATTTTTTAAACTAAATAAAATAAAATTATTATAAAGAAAATTTTAAATAATTCTGCAAATAAAAATTATAAAAAATACTGTGGGTATAATTTTTTAATAATATTTTCTTCATACTCATTTTTTAAATAAAATTGAAAAATAATTAAATGTCCTCTGATTTCAGTAATAGATTTTTTAGTTTTATTTAAAAAATAATTCGCTACAACGCCATTGAGTCTTTCGCTTTGCTATCCCGCTATTTTAATTCGCTTGAGTTATAAAATTCCGCTTTTAATAAATTGTGATTAATTATTCTTGAATTTGTTACAGATAATTTGTGTTATTTGTGCAGTAATTCACCGCTTTTAAAGTGTCGGCTTGGTGTTCAACCACGTATCAACCGGCTTCGCTTTATTATACACGCTTTCATTAACTTATCCGCTTTTATTAAGACAATTCGCTAACATATTAAATAAATATTAACTGTATATTGTGTAAATAAATTTCTAGTTCACATTGTTAATAATATTCCGCATTGAGATATCCAGACCAAAACCTGATTCTCAGCTTTCCCGCTATTACATCACTTTTCAAGTATGAATAAAATATTTTTAAAAAATTGCATTCTTTTTTTTTTTTATTTTGAATGGAAAATTGAAAAAAAATTTTTTTATATGTTTGGGAAGAAAAATCTTAAAAATTGTCAAATATCTGATTTCAATATCATTATAATTTATGTATCCGTTGAGCGATTACATCATTCGCTAGAGATGATTTGAAAAATATATATTTCAAGTTTACCCTTATGTTTAAGGTAATCAAAAAATTTTTTGATTTTTTTTTTTAATCTTAATTTAATAAAAAATTATAAAATTTTCTTTTTTTCTTTTTCATTGCCTATTAAGTAGCTTGAAAGCAGAAAATTTTCTTAATAATAACAATATTGTTATTATTATTATTGGTCAGTAATAAAATCAACAATAGAATTAATGATTGATAACAACAATAACAATAACAATTAAAGCAAACTAACCTTTTGTGCTTTTGCCAGGTAAATCCAAAGCCGGCGCCACGTGGTGAATTTATTTAGCTCGCTAAAATTAAACAGCATCTCTTTCGATGCATAACGAGTTGATAAAGGACTTCTCCAGGATGAGTGTTCATCAAGTGCATCAGACATAGTGATTTGATTTTTTTTTTTTAAAATAGAACAAATTAAACAAAATCACTCCACTCGGAATAAGCAAATATTACTTTATGAGTTGGATCAGCTGACTAACTAGGGCGAATTTTAGTTCATTTTATTATGGCAAGTAAAAATGATTTTAGCGACGCTTGTGTTGGTTTTTAAAAGCTTTTAGTGAATCTGAAAGTAAGATAGAGCTCAACATTTATCTTCTATTTTACCGGCATTAATTTTGTGGATTTCATTTTAAAATTAAAAAAAAAATTAATTATTCAAAAAATAGATACTAATTATTTAATCATTGAGAATATATAAAAGTCGAAATCTTTCAAATTTGCAAAAGCAAATTTTATGATTTGAATTTTCTGAAATTTTATTCGTCGATAAATTAAAATTTGTGATAAAATTTTGCTTTTTGTTACAATAAACTATCTATAGTTTTTTTATAGCTATAATTTTTTATTAAACTGTTTCTCTCTAAGTGATTTAAAAAAATTAAAAGCATGCTGGAAAATTGTTTTTGTTTTTACATTGATTATTAATCCCATAAATTTTAATATCAATAATCAATGCATTAGGTATTAGTCAAAGTAATAAAAAAAATATTGAAGTAAAAAGAAGAATATTCATTTTTGAGAAATTAATGAAAAGAAATGATTATTTTTACCCATAAATTTTTTTAAAAATAATCAATTTCTTATAACTAATTAAAAACATGCAGTTTAAATTTTTAGTTAAGATGAATTCGTTATTTGTGTAATTAATTTTTTTTCAACTTTTATAAAACGTAACTGTTATAAATTATTAGCATTTTGTTACGTATAAATTTAATATTTAATTTTGTGTTAATAATTAAAATCATGCATTAAAATTAAAAAAAAAAAAAAATGTTAGTTGTTTTTCATTTGATTGATAATTTTTGCTAAAAACTGTACTAAAAATAATCAATCAAATTTAAACAAAAATTAATTTCTACTTTTACCAATATTGCTAACAATTCGTAATCTGTAATTTAAATTTAAGTAATTTTAAATATTTAATTTTCAAATAATGTATGTGTTTTTGTTATCGATTATTTATACCAATAATATTATAATAATCAATTATTAATAATAAAAATTTGTAATTATTCTCACAATTTTATGAGAAGTCAAGAATTAATTATTCTTATCCAGGTATAATTATAATTAAGAATAATTAATGTTGTACATAAAGTACTTCAAGTTTTCGTTTATTTATTTATAAACTTAAAGTAAAAAAATATTGAATATAATTCCCATGCAAACCTCTGAAGTCTCAGTAAAAATAATTCTTCATAAACATAAAAAGATAAAGATAAATGCAATATTCAATGGGTGATAAGTGATAAGACTGACCTGTACTAGGTAAAAATAAAAATTACACTTGTCAGTCTTTCGCAGTGCTTGGACAGTGCACAAACATGAAAGGTAATGTATAAGGTTAGTACTTATAAGTATAAACATAATTATAAAAAACTTGAACAATAAATATTGCCCAAATATTATTAAATAAATAAACAAAAATAGCTTATAATCAAAAAAAGGAAATAACATTGCGTTGTATAAAATCCTCAGAAGGGAAAGTTACCACGTTCCAATTTTCGCGTGAGACCGTCGTCTTAGTGACCATACAGTCATTGTTCACTCTTCATGGCCAAGACAAAAGATGTCATGTCGAGTGTTCAAATGTTGATGGTCTAGCCTTTTTTACTCATTTTATTCTATCACTCGATTGTTGCAAACAACATTCCTTTGAATATTAAATTTTAAATTTAAGTAATAAATAAAATAAATATATACTTACAACATTGTGCATCGATGAACTAGGATGAGCCCAATCTATAATCAACTCAACATTGGGAAATAAAGTCGTCCTCTGCGGCATAAGCTTTCTTCTGGCCATCGCAGCATCAATGTGCGCTTTGTACGAAATTAACGCCTTTTTTTGCATCGGCTTATTAGCGGCATTACTTTTAGCGACGCTGTAAACCGCGACTTGAGTCACACTCTCTGTAGTTTCGGAAATTTTCTGTAAAAATTTTTTCTTCAATTACTTTACTTATTATTAACATAATTATTTATTTATTGCAAGAGAACACCAATCAGTAATATACATTAATAGTAACAATAAAATATTTTAAGTGATATTTTAATTTAATATAAAAATACGGGTGATTCTCTGTAAGAGATGTTTTTCGCTGTCCCAGGCATTTTTTTATTGGAAAAATTGTTATTTTGTTACTAAAAAAAATTTGTTACGAAAGTAAACAAACATTTCTATTTGGAGTATTGAAAATTAAAATAAAATAAATTTTGGTTTTTTTGCTATAAATTCGTAAACCACCGAAATGTCAGTCCCCTGGGCTGTCCCAGTCCCAAAATTAAAACTTTAAGATTAAATTTTAAGTTATTCGTCTATAATATACAATTTGGTCCATATTGTTTATGAACTTAATTAGTTAACTAACAATCTTCTTCAATGAAAAATACCGAAATTTAATTTGTTTCATTAAATTCATTAAACCAAAGTTTGTCCCAGGCATTTCAAGAACAGTCCCCTGCCAGAAGTTCAAAGCCAAAAAAAAAATCCAACGTGTTATTTTACCTTTTGTAAGGTTTATAAGGATCTAACTAGCTTTAAGTTAATAACCATAGGGCTGTTAGCGCTTTATCGCCATTTTATTTAGTGTTAAAACACCGTTTGTGCTGGAAATATGTGTGTGGGCCACTTCAAAACTCAGTCCTCTGGCAACTATTTTTATTTATAATTTATTTATAAAATTGGATCTATAAGTCTTAATATTATTCTAATTAATGTAAACATTCATTGAGAACTTGAAAAGTTGAATGCATTGAAATAGTTTGCTTGATTTTTCTCAATTTGATAAAAAAAAAACAGTCCCCTGTCATGTTATATGGAAAAAGACACACAAATATCGAAAAAACAAAAATTAATTTGGCTGCTTATTTATTATCATTAAGCTGATAGTTTTGAAGCCTTTGTTAATTTTTTTTCTAATAAAATAAAAATAATTTGGTCGGACAATTTTGTACAGATTTAAGACGTCCTTACAGAGAATCACCCATACACTGATAGAAGAATTTATTTGTATTCAAAAATATTTGTTAATAGTTAACAAATCATTTATTAGAGACCACTTTTTAGTATTAAACAAATATTTCTTAGCATTTAAAATGATTTGTTTGTATTTAATAAATCTGAAATTCATGTATTAAATATTAATAAATTTTTTTAAATACTAAAAAATATTTGTTAAGGACTAAAAAGTTATCTTTAATAAATGATTTGTTAAATATTAACAAATATTTCAAACTATAAACAAATTCTTCTACCAGTGTAGATAATGAAAATGAAGTTAAAAATAAAATTATTGTAAGATACTTAAAAATTTTTTTTAAAGCAAAGTAATTATTAGTTCTGTGTAACTTGCATTGAAATATAAAAAAAAATATTTTTAATATTAAAAATACCAATAATTGTACTTTAAAACATACTATGTATATGTATGCAGGAAGATAATAATAAATACCTTGATAAAAGTTTTCGTATCCAGTTCTGGAGGCAATCGAGCAATACTCAGGCGACAGTTATTAACGCTCGCTACGACGCCTATTTTTTTTCCCCTTTCAATAGGCCACTCGTTCAATTCTTTGATGGCTTTTGCCGCGTATTCGGGCTTAGTGTATTTTATAAAACAATAGCCGCGGTTAGTGCCGGAAAAATCCATCATGAGGCGAATTTCAAAAATTTCTCCAGCTCGCTGGAAGATCGGGTAGAGCTTATTTTCATAAATATTTCTTGGAAGATTACCAACGAAAACCTCGCACTCGGGAGTTGGTGCTTCGCCGACCCAATCTTTTGGCGGGCCTAGTTTCCGCTGGCCGTTGACTTGTGTGATGTCAAGTCCCGATGTTTTTGAAATCTCAAGCACGTTTTTTGAAATTTCGATTGACTCTTCTAATGACAAGTCACTCTTTTCATCATTTTTGGCGTAATATTGATCGTGCAAGTCATTTTTTGATCTGTCCCATCGCCGGTCTAAGTTAAATAAATAATTATTATTTTATAATTCGTTTTTAATTATAAATAATTAATATGTAAATTATGGATACGTAGAGGAATTTATAAATGTAAATGCTAAGAAATTTTCATTTATGTTTTTTTACTTATTTTTGTAAACTTAGTTTTTTTTTAAGTGCTTGTTAATTTTTTATTTTTAGAAATTTTTTGCATCAATCCTTTTACATTTATTTATTAACACAAATGACGTGTCATAAATTAGCAAAATTTTAATAGCTCTAGAATTTTTAATAAAAAAAATTTACACTAATTTTTATAAAACAATTTTTTAATTTTAAATGAAGATATAATTAAAAAAAAAATTATAATTTTTGAAAAATAAAAGCCGTGATTTTATAATTTTCCATCTTAATATCATTGTTTTAAATTTGTCAATAATCCATTTTGTATTTTTCTTCAGTGTTAAAATTTATATATGAATAAATTATAAATAAAATTAAAAAAAAAATAATTATTCACACGTAAAAATTAAAAAAAAATTATATAAGTTTAAAATTTTTTTTTCATCAATTAAATTACAAGTACTTTAAAAAAATTTCATAGATAATTTTTCAAATTTTCAACTTGTGAAATTTTTTTCTTTTAATATTTTTCAAAAAAATAAATTTTTAAACAACTAATTTAATTTTCATGTATTTTTAGACTAATTTTTCAAGCACTGATTCATCTTTTCAATTAATACTAAAAAATGATTTGGTCAAATCTTAAATTTACAAATTTTATTTCCGTATAATTTATCTAAAAATAATTAAATAAACAAGTTAATTGTAACTAACTGTTGAATAAACTAAAATTTAAAAAACAAAAAAAATTACTTACTGGATAAATTATTGATGCTGTAGTAAACACACTGGTAATTTTTGCCAGACTTTTTAACTGGGCTTCCATTATTCTTCCCAGTATCACTCTCATTATTACTTCTTTGATTATTATTATACATTTTGATAATTGAAATCATCAATTGTTGATTCACTTGTTTTTGTAATAATTAAACAACTGGCACTGGACGTTAATGAAATCAAACGAAGAACTTGAAGCAACTGGCTACTGCCGAATAAAATGTAAAAATGCTGTGTTCTGTTCTCAGTGAGCCGAGCACATGTAATGGTAATGAAGCATAAAGCCTTACAGCGTGAGCGTGAGTTACAGTTTTTATTTGGCCAATGGCCAATAGATTTTGGTAGTTTCGGAGAGCACCAATGGCCGTGGCCGTGGCGTTCGCTGTCTGCGGTGTACCGAAGCACAGAAGCTAGAGCTAGGTGGTGGGAAATCCGGAGAATTAGTTTAACCCTTCGTTGGTCGCGCTTTTTTTAGTTTCTCGCTCGCACTATAGCGAGTCTCTATAGGTTGAGTAGTTGTTAGGCGGCGATTCGCTCATAGCGCGACCAACGAAGGGTTAACGTACAGTTTTTTTAAGTTTTTCTTTGTTCTTTTTTTGGACGCGTAAACAATCGATGTATAACATAAATAATTTCTGAATTTTAAATAATTTGATTGCAATTTTTATTTTAATTAAATTAAAAAAATTTTTTAGATGAAAATATCGAAAAAAAATGATACTGAAAAAATGAGATTTAATTTATTTATTTATTTAATTTGAATGGCCGAATGGCAAAAGTACAAAAATATAAGAATATAAAGTACATGTAAGAGTATAAACGTCTCTAAATAAATATTGTAACAATATTAAGATTTTGCTAACAAATAGTGAAAACAATCAAAAGATTTAAGAAATATCATCAGTTTTTTACAATCAAAAGAAATATATAAGGTGAAATAAACGTAAGCAAGAAATTTCTTAAAGTACCAGTTTTAGCTGAAGAGAAGGCAAAAAGTTTTTAAAGTGGGTATCAGACTAGGTTTAGATCTAAATTTATGGTTTAAGGTAAAAGCCCCAATATATGATCATGTACCAGTATATGATCATATATTGGGGCTTTTACCTTATAGCACTCCAATTATTAATGATTTTATTTTATTTTTTATTTTATTTTTTATCAGTTCAATGAACCCTACAGCAAAGCCATTAATCGGGTTCCATGTTACATACAATTTAATACAAAGTGTTTAATTTAAAATTAATATTATGATAAGTCACTATATAATTAACTATCAAAAGTAAATATTTTGCTCCAGTTTATACAATGTTTGACATACAAAGTTTTGAAAAACATTCAGAACTAAGGTAAAAGCCCCAATATATGATCATGTACCAGTATATGATCACTCCATGTATTTGTATACCTATATTTGTGAATATAGATATACAAATACATGGAGTGATCATATACTGGTACGTGATCATCTATTGGGGCTTTTACCTTACTTATTTTATAAACATCCAAACTGTTATCTATCTTGTAAAAAGTAAAAAGATTTGAATCATAATCGGTGAAGCCGGGACTCAAGTTCTCCTTAAGCTCAAGGTCATGGAAGAATTTGTAGGCTTTTGTCTTGAAAGTATCTATGCTAAGTGCATTGGACCACATCAGGTGGTATAGTAATTCTCTCCAGAGGCGTATCGATGAAATCAGAAATGAATGTTCGTAGACGGTAGTTGAGAAATTAGGAATTTTAAATGTGATATTGTTCTGTTTGGCAGCCACTCTCTCAGAACGTCTAAAATATCTGGTGACTCTTCGACAAACATGCTTCTGAGGAATCTAGGTTCACCAGAGTTAAATCATTTTTTTTGAAAAACAAATTATTGCAAAAAAAATAAAAAATCTACTTTTAAAAATGTTGAAAAATTATTAATGCAGTTTTTTTATTTGTTAGGAAAAACTAAAAACTGATCAGTCTGCTGATTTTAGTATCATAAACAAATTATTACAATTAAATAAATAAATTGTTATGATACTGAAATCAACAGAAATCTGTCAATTGTTCGATTTTTCTAACAACTAAATTATTATGAATAAATTTCTATTTAAAAAACTCCAGAAATAGAAATTTTAAAAAAATTACAAATGCAAATTTTTTAAAAATGTTTTTATTTAAAATTTTCAATAAAAAAAGTTATAAAAATTTTAAGCTGTCGGCTAACTTAATTTTTATTAATAAATATTGTTGATGAAATTAAAGTTAGCAATCACTTGATAATTTTTTTATTTTATTTAACAAAAAAATTTTTTCCAAAAAATTATTTTCAAAAAATTGCATTTATTATTTTTTAAAATTTCTACTTGTCAATTTTTTGCCATAATTTATCTTAAAAATTAATTTAGCAGATATTTTATAATTTCAAGAATTTTTTTAACAAATAAATTATAGCAAAAAAAAGTAAAAAAAAAAATTGACAGGTAGAAATTTTAAAAAATAAAAAATGCAATTTTTTAAAAATAATTTTTTGGAAAAAATCTATTTGTTAAAAAAAAATTAAAAAATGCTTATGTGACTGCTAACTTTAATGTCATTAATTTATCCGTTAATAAAATTCTAAAAATTATTAAATATCCGCTAAATTAATACTCATATATTTTTGTCTTTAAAGTAAATAATGTTAAACATCAGCCAAGTAGATTTTTTAACTTCGATATGAATAACATCGATTGTCATTTTATATCTGTTAGGGTTCGACGTTTATTCTTTGAATACTTATATCGAGATTCGTGATTGTTATTTTATACCGCGGTCTACACAACAAACACTCAGTCTCGGTCAGTACTAACTTTACTGATTATTCGGAGTATTCGGAGAAACTCTGGATGGTATTTATATTGTTGTTTCCAAGTTTTCATTTCAAGAAAAAAACAAAGCAGGGTAAAATATATATTTTTATATAATGTCAACTCACAGCACACAAGTAAATAGAAAATAAAAAATTATCAACAATTTTTAAAAGTTATTTATGACACTCAAATTGGCAGACACTTGACAATTTTTTATTTTTTTTTTAAATAAATTAAGTCTAGAAAATCATTTTTAAAAAATTACATTTATTATTTTTTAGAGCTTTTAAAGATAGAATTTTTCTAAATAAATTATTCTTGATATAATTTATTTTTTAGAAAAGTTATCAAATTTCTCTTAATTTCTGTATCATAATTATTTACTTTATATTTTCGCATTAATTAATTTTTTATTTTTGCAGGACATGATTCACCAGGCGAGAAATTTTTGCCGAGGTTCTTAAAATTTTTTCAAAAATAATTACACTTTTATAATTACGTTTTTTAAATTATTAAAAATGAATAATTAAAAAATTGTAAAATTCTATTTTTTAAAAATTAAAACATAGTTAATTACTAATTTCAAATAATAAAATTAAAAGATCAATTAAAAATTTTTGTGAAATTAGAAATAGACAAATTATTTTAATTTTCAATTAATTTAAATAATTTTGATTGCGAATTCATAAATAATTTTTTTTTTTTCAAATAACTTCAATAGAGTAAAAAAAATATATGTTATGCTTAAAAAAAAAAAAGATGAAAAATAATTGGTAAGTTGTAATACATACATATAAATATAAAATAATACGATAATATTTTTTGCTATGGTGACCCATGAAAAACTCAATTATCCCACGCAGCTGCGTTCTACGATAATAACATTATTACATTACATTGTTTTTTTTTTTTTTTTTTTTTTTTTTTTTTTTTTTTCCAGTAGTAGGTATACGCAAGTCTCATTACGTGACATTACATCTACATCGGCCCACCTGCATCAGCCTGAGCATAAACCTAACTATCTCTTTCAGTCCGCGCTCGTCGCTGTTTGTGATCTATCGCTTTTCTCGTCAACGATAAATCTACCTGTCGTCCACATTTATTTGTGCCAGAAATTATTCCAATATTTATAATAATAATATAAGAATTATTAAAAAAAAAAAAAAAATAAATATTTTGTGATGTTACTATTACTAATATTTTAATTAAATTTTAATATGTAATTATAGACAAAAGTTCGTGGTGGAAAAAGTTTAAATCAAATGCTACTAAATCAAGTGAATTGAGCAGAAAAAAATTTTTTAAGCACAGAGAAATCTATCCTGGTATTATGTGGAATAAAAAAGTTTTTATCAAAATCATTGAAGTGGTGAGTTTTTTTTTTTATTTTTATTTATTTTCTAGCATACAGGTCTATAGAGATGCAAGAGCATCTGTACATAGAGCTAGATATTACATAAATTATTCAACATTATACAAAATATTTATAAAAAATACAAAATGCATAAATAGTTTGAGAAAATACTAATATTGCACAAATTTCTTGTACTATTACAATGACAGATTCTTGATCCAATCTTTTATTTTATAGTTTAGCATTTTTTTTATTATAATTTAATATCTTAAGATTATTAGGTAAAAGATTAAAATATTTTATTGCAACATAGTAAGCGTTACTTACGATAATTTTTTTTTTAATTTTGGGGAGAGATATCGATTTAAATCTAGTTCTAGTTTGTTTAGCATTGTATAGATCTTTACACTCTTGATAGTAACGCATCAGTTTTATTTATTTTTTTTTTTTTTTGATTTATTTAAGATATAAAATTTATGCTATGCAGAGATTTTAATTCAAATAAAATATGACTAAGTTCAAAACAATTTATCTTTGAGATTTATTCATTGAAAACAGAAAAAACTTTTCATTATTCATCATGGTATTATTCATGTTCTTGATAGTTTCTCTTTATACATTAACATTTATATTTATCTATTTTTCAGCTTTTATGCATTGCATGCACGGTGGCACTCCGTGTGACTGATGACGAGAGCAGAAGAGTTTTTAATTTTCTCAGATATCGTAGTAGAGAGTGGGCTCTTCTGAACAATGTGACCTGGGGAACTATAGGTAAAAAGTTATTTTAAATTGAAAAAAAAGAAAAAGTCTTGACAGAAGAAAAGATAAAACAAATTTGAATTTGTTTCATTTCTTTTAACACTTTTTCTTTTTTTTTTGTCGCTTATTTATTTAGTTAAATCCTCGACCTATTTTTCTGTAACAGGTGCAGCTCTCGCGACAGCAACGTGTGGCGGTTACGTGATCATCACTGCAGGTCTTCTGCTCGCTGTTGCGACTGGCGAATTACGCGGTAGAAAAACTGTAAGGATCGTTATCCTTTTTTTTTAATTATATTGTTTGAAATACAAATGATAGTTAAGTTGTAGACAATTTCAGTATTTTTTTAAAGCTTATTGTTTTGTTTTTAGAAATTTTTTAAAAAGGTTTTTAGAAGCGAAAAATTTTGAATTTAAACTAAAAAAAAAAAATTTTGGACAAATTAGAGGCAAAGATTTATTAATAAATTTTTTATTAAATTTTCGACTTTTAAACTTATGTTTTAACTTTCTGATATAAAAATTGAAATTCTTGGCTAATAACAAACAATTATTTCTTTACAATTTATAAAAAAATGTTTTTTAAAAATTTTTTTTTTAGTAATCGTAAAAAAAAATCTGAAAATTTGCTTCAATAGTTCGATAAATAACTTTTTATTTAAAATTAAAAAAATTTTAGTCTGTTATTTAAAGTTTTAAGTTAAAAGATTTAAAAAATAACAAAATATAGAAAATTTGCGGTGAGATTAAAAAAAATGATTTTTTTTTAAATTATATTTTAAGATTTTTTGAGAACTTAAATTTTAAAAAAACTCTCGAATGCAATAATTTAAAAAGTTGTCGCAAATAAACAAAGTCAGCTCTGAAAATTGGGGGAGACCAGCTAATTGCATTGCACAACAAATAAAATAGATTTACTTAAAAATCATGGGAATGTTGAAATACGTAAAAAAAATAATAAATAAATAAATAAACAATGTCTCATATAGTTGACATTGAAAGACAAGGCTAGATAGTTAATTATTTAAATCTAAAGGAACAATATTACTTTACTTCATATATGTTTATATATTTATATTTTTATTTATATACTTATAGGCGCTGGTGCAGAAACGCATAATCATAATAGAAAGACACGTAATGTGTTATTTTACATTTTTCCTCAGTAATAAGTAATGAGTCATATAACTAGATCGCTGGTAACCGTAATACTTGTATCATATATAATATACATATACATATTAAATCCTCGCCCAATCCTTGATCCTGAAGAGATCGAGGAATCGCGGTCAAGCTTTTTATTAACACGATGAACGTGGGAAAATATTTAACTATATCGAACTCGCTTGATCATCCGAACGGTATATTATAATTCATATATTTTAATGTCGATTACAAGGCTTGCACTAATTATTCAAAATATATCACAATGGATATAATTACTAAGCTATAAATGTTTCCTTAATCTTCAGAGTTTTTATTGCTTAGGATAGGCATGGTATTTAATGAAGCTAACTGATCTTCAGAGACTCAATGGCTCAAAACGTAATTACTTATAAGTAATTACAAAAAATGATTTATCTTAATTGCACGTTTCAAAAGTTATTTTTCATTCATAAGTACTTGTTTCCTGTCTAATGACTTTTTTGTAATTTCTTTTCTGTTGCATAATTTATTGATGATTTATCTTGAGGTCTTTAGTGAATCCTTAGTAGAATAAATTTTTTTTTAATTAAATTAAACTCAATATAAAAGTGTTGTGATTGGAATTTTAATTTTTTTAACTAGTTACTTGAGTTTTACTGAATAATATTATTTATTTTTTATTATTATTAATAATAATTTATTATTACTAATAATAAATCGCGGTGGCGCGACACCAAAAGATCCAGGTTCGATTCCTGGTCTGAGCATTTTCCGAGTTATTTTTTCGGTGACCGAAAAAAGTTTCACTGAGTAAAAAATTAACTTCTTTGCTTAATCTTAATTAAAAATAAAAAATTTTTAATTATTAGATATATTCACCCGAAGACGGTATTGAGTGCTCATACTGACAATAAAAGTGGTGAAAATAAATTTAATAAATAAAAATTTAATGTAAAATTTAAAATTAGTCTAACATCAATTTGGATCGGGGATAATGGCTTTGAAATATAGAACTCTTTAATTATTATTAATATTATTTGTTTATTTATTATTTTATATAATTTTCAAATTCAAAATGGAAAAAAGCTGTGATTTTTCTTGAATTGTCAATCTTTAAGGCTATCTTTGAGGTAGTTGTCATGGTACAATATTGTCAAAATATTAGAGATCATTTTTACGCAAGACTGTACCCATGGAGACGCAACCCATACAATTGTTTCTATCCGACTCCGTAAATATATACTTTTTCATAAATTGTTAAACTTTAATCCGTTATTTATAAAAAATTAGACGGTTAAAAAAATTTTTTTATATTTTTTTTAAACTCACAACAAATACATTAAAAGACTGTCAGTTTTTTGAAAGTTTCTGATAGTTAGTTTTTTTTTTATAACTAAGAAACTAGTACAGAACTGCAGAGAGCGTATGCAATCAATGTTAAATAACCAATTTTTAATTGAATTAATCTCGGGTTATAAGATGGTCAATCGATTTCAAATTTTTAGGGTAATTGTATCATCATGTCCTTAATAAATATACAAAAATTTAGAATTTTCTGACGGTATGCCTTAACCACGACAACTACCTTAACAGGCATATCGACGTTCTAATTAGCAAATTGTCTAATTTTATTTTAAAGAATCTTCCATTTGTATGAAAAAACAATTAGTTAAAAATTTATTGTCACTTTAAAAAACAACTTTATATCTAATAGAGATATAATACTTTGGCTTGGATCATTCAAATAACTTATTATTGATATGGACCATTGTTATATCAAAATGTTAAAAAATCACCTTCTAAAAAATAAGGAGTTAGACCAATTGCTAATTAGACCGTCGATATGCAATTAATTTTTAGTAAATCTAAATTGCCTAATACAAAGAATAATTTTTGAAAAAATGAATTGATTGATTAAATTACCATAAATTCAATAATTAGATTATTTATAGATTTCTTGTAAGTCGAAAAAAGATTTTTTATATACAGCGGAAATTTTTTTTTTCTTATAAGATTTATTTTCAATATAAATTAGATGAAGTTATTATAAAATATAAAAGTTTTTAGAAATTTATTTTTTAAAATATCATTTATTGAAATTCTGTTTGAAATTTCGTAAAAATTCTATTTTTACTAAAAACTAAATTTAAAAAAAGATTCTGAAAATTTTAGAAATTTAATTATAAAACGAAGCAAATTTTCTGTCATTTTTAAAAATTTTAATAACTAAGAAGAATAGTAAAGAAAGTTAAAATATTTCAAAGATTTAAAATAAGTAATTGAATAGGCACTTAACTAATTTATCTTATTTTTTCTAGGAATTATTCTTACTTGGACTTGGAGTAATTCTCTTCGGAATAATCGGCGCACTGTCATTAGCGTCGATAGAAAATGTTCCTAATGATTTAATAGACAACGCAGCGGTGCTCGGCGCTTTGTGTCTCATCACCGGATTGGTTTTTATAGCAGATATTTTGATGACTACACCCGAACAAGACAGTAAACATGACGCGACGCATATATTTGTCAATAAAAATGCAGGCAAGTCACGTGCCGATTTGACTAATTCACAAATTCGAATTGAAACAGCTGCTTAACAATAAATAATAATAATTTGCTATCTAATTTAATAATTATAAAAATATTAAAATTAAAATAGTAATTAGTGGTAGTAATAAATATGAGTTAACAATCGATGATAAATATAAAAAGTTATAAATAATAATTATAATTATAAATTATAATTAAAGTAGTTAATAAATGAGCATGAATGTTATCGCAATTTAGTGCAACCGCCGACGACTTTGACGATTGAGAAGGAGTCGAAAGCTCCAAAGGCTAGCGGACACAATAAGACTTTAGATTCTGATAGAAATGAAAGTGTCAATGATACTAAGGATACTAATAAGGACAATAGTCAACAGCAGAATCATCAGGTTCATCATCATAATCAGGAAGAACCTCCAGCAGGCTCACGGGAGCATCAAGTCCTCGTTACCGCCCAGCGACCTCGAGTTACCGACGTCGGAATTTTGGCTGAGCCTAACAGGGACTACGGTGATGATGACATTAAATTTATCGACGACGATCAATTTACCAAAGAATACTCCAACCTTCGTAATCAGTTTAGAGAGTCCACTGTCAACGGGTACAGAGACGCTGAGACGACGATGAGAGATAGATTCAGGGACGAGAGGGACAACGGAAGGACTTTTTATCACCATACCCATGAAATGAATATTCGACCTTCTGACGAGGTCGACACGCCGAGGTTTTCTTCCATCAGAGACAATTTAAGCGAGGCCAGGTTTCCTAAAATTGTTAACTCGAGTGTGAAGACTAACAGGGTCGATCGCGATGATCACGATAATTTTGAGAGTCATGGAAGGTAAGATTTTTTTTTTATTTTTTATATATGTTATTTATCAAAAAGGTTTTATGTTTTATGGCTAGATCTATTTTAATTCTTTATCAAATTAAAAAATTTAAATACTATGTTAAGGCTTATTTTTTCCGCTTTTGATGAAAAATATCTAAAAAATTTTAATAAGTTTCTTTGTTAATAAAAAAATTTTTTTTGTTTTATTTCAAATAGAATAAACGTCGATCGGCTATATACATATAAGGTTTTTATTACAAGATTAAATGATTAGATAGCATCATTTTTATACATGAATTTAATAAATATAAAGAAATTATTGCACAGACTAATGCAGACTGATGGAGTAGACTGAAAAAAAAATTAACTTGATTTGAGAAAAAAATTCTTGAACCAAGAAAATAATTTTGAAGAGGAAAATTGTCTTGAATCAAGACGAAAAATTCTTGAATCTAGTAAAATTTCCTTAAATCAAGAAAAATTTACTTAGTTCAAGAATTTTTCTACTCAAATCAAGAAGATTAAGTTCTTAGAAATTATATGCTTGATTCAAGAACATTTTTTTTTTCTGTGTAGTAACAAGATTTTTGACATTAGATGTCTTTACATATAAGGAGGAAAGTGAACCACCAAAGTAATCTAACTCAGTACAATGATAATTAACTAAATTCGCAATCCTGTTTATTGGTCCATTAAATACGTAGTTTTTTATTATTTTTGTTGAATACAGCAGCCTTCGGGATCTCAGATCTGGTCTTGAGCAGATGAAACCGAACTGTTCCAAGATTTCAGGGGAATCGATATATCCATTGATTGTTTTATAAAAGTGGATTAAGTCAGTACACATTTAAAAAAAAAATATGTCATTTAGTGACAATACATTTAACAGTGTAACTGAGTGAATAGAATTTTCGGCTGCAAATGTGTTTGGGCAACGAGCAAAGTGTGTGCGCCAACGCACGAGAGTCAAAAATCTTATCCACTAAATTCATATTTGCAAATATTTATAAATGAAAGATATTTTTTTCATCAGTAGTAATAAATATCAGTCTTATTTCCACATTACCGGATAAATATTTGTTATTTGATCACATTGAGAGAATTTTTTTTTTTTTAAATGGGCATTGTGACAAAAAATAAATTTATTAAAAATTTTATTTTTTAATTTAAAACTAAAATTTTTCTCACAGTAACTTTCTTGTTGAAAAAATGTTTTTTTTTTTTTTTTTTTTTTTTTAATTTGGAAAAAACCATTATTTTGAGTGAAAATTTGCAAGTTGTTTATCTAAAATTGTTTTTTTTTTCCAATACTAAAATTTTTTTTTCAACAAGAAAGTTACTATGAAAAGAAATTTTATAATTTCTTCAGCTAAAAAATAAAATTGTTGACAATTTTCACCAAATTGATTTCTTATTACAACATTGCTAATTTTTTTCAAACGAAATTTTTTCTTTCAGTGCACAATATTATGCAAAATACTTACACAGATCGGTTAGTTAAAAATTAATATGATTTTTTCACTAGCAGATACTTGGACTCGAGTCACTTTGACACCATATCAACGAGATTAGCACCAGGAATAATGAAGCGCGGGCGAGACAATTATCTGGTTTCATCTGGCAGAAGCTACCGCAGCGACCGGTCCAAAGATGGAATAGAAATGCTGGATGAGTGGGTTGGAGTGCTCAGAAAGTCAACTACCGGGACCCAGACAACGATTCCTTCGACACTGCCGTCGTCTCCCAACGACCCAGGATACGTCAGACACACTGCCAGTAACTGGCCTCGCGAGATTAAATTCAAGACTCCTGGTTCAAGCCCTAATCGCGAGGTCCATCATTAATTAACTACTTTCTATTATATAAATTAACATAAATATAAATATAAATATGATCTGCCCTGAAGGTTAACTTGAACTAAAAAAATTATTCTATTTCTTTACAATAACAAATTTTGCTTTTAAGGTAGTTGTCATTATTGTAGTAGGTACAATATTGTCGAAAAATGATAGATTATCCATGCCGCAAAAGTATGTGAGCTTGTAGCTAAGTAATCCTTAATTTTTTACGCAAGACTGTACCTGTGGAGACGTAACTCATACAATTGTTTCTGTCCGACTCTTTAGATATATACTTTTTCACAAATTATTGAACTTTAATCCGTTATTTATAAATAATTAGACAGTCCAAAATTTTTTTTTATTTTTTTTAAACTTACAACAAATACATTAAAAGGCTGTCAGTTTTTTAAAGATTTCTGACAGTTAGTTTTTTTTTATAACTAAGGAATTAGTACAGAACTACAGAGAGCGTACACAGAAAGAAAAATTTCTTGACTGAAGAACAAAATTCTTGGCTCAAGAAAATTTGTCGGGTGCCTGAAGGAAGACCGAAGTTGTGTTGGCTGAAGTAAAAATTTTTCTTGAAATTCTATTCTTGGTGGAAGTAATTTTTTCTTAATTTAAATTATCATAAATACTTGATACAACAAATTTTTATATTTGATCAAGATTTTTAGATACTTTAGGGAAGCAGTGCCACTTACTTCAATTGAGAAAAAAATTTTCTTTCCTTGAGAAAATTTTTTTCTTGAATATTTGATACCCATTTTTTATTATCTTAGCGTGCAATATTATACATATTGAATGAAAAAAAAAAGATTCAATATTATTTGATCTTCTCATTTGACATGTTAATTAATTACAATATTGATGAAAATTTACTTCTATCGAGATATTTAATTTTTTGGAGCAAGAGAGAAATTTTCTCGACAAAAAAATTTATTTTTATCAAGAACTTAATTTTTTGGAGCAAGAGGCTGAATTTTCTCAAAACAACAAGATTTTCTTGACTTAAATAAATTTTCTTGGAATAAGTGAAATTTCTTGTGTTAAAAAAAAAAAGTTTTTTTTTGCTCAAGAAAATAATTAGGATGAAAAATATTTTCTTGGCTCAAATGAACCTTTTTTTCTGTGTATGGAATCAATGTTAAATATCAAATTTTTAATTGAATTCATCTCGGATTATAGGTGGTCAATCGACTTCAAATTTTTAGGGTAATTGTATCATCATGTCCTTAATAAGTATACAAAAATTTAGAATTTTTTGACGGTATGCCTTAACCACGACAACTACCTTAAATATTGAATGAAGCTAACCTTCTGTACAGTAAGGGAAGAAATAAAATAAACAATAAACTTTAAAATTTTTAAAATATATATAATATATATATATATAATTTTTTTAAATACAAAAATTGAAGTCTTTTTATTATAAATGTGTTCATAACAAAACATTAATTTGTTAGTCAACATTAATACCTTTTTACTTTTATATCATGTTAGTTTCAGCGTTAATGATATTATTGGGTGTAACTTTTTTTATTACTATATTATAATTATAATTATTATTTATTATTATTATACACTTAATAAATAAAAGTTTTTAAAATCGACTTGAGTGATTAAAAAAAAAAATTAAACAATAAATCTCGAGTAATTTAAACAATAATAACATAATTTCTTAGACAAAAATTATATCTTTAATAATAACAACAATTATTTATTTATGACTTATCGATGGACTTAGCGTAAACAAAACACTTAATCAATTGAAATAAATTTAATTGATCAATGTTCAACATTTAATATCATATTTAAATTATCAATTTATTATGCCCAAAATAAAAGACAAAAATTGGGCATATAATAATATCAATAAAAACTAATTTAATTATTATTAGTCACTTAAAAGTTGTATTGAGCTATTACACCATAACATAACTAAACATACTTACTATTAAATGCAGCATTTGCTCTTATTTATCGCCACTTTATCTAATAAAATATAATTACTTATTTATTATTTACACACCGATATAATTGAGCATTTTGAATTTAAAAGTCGTAATTATTAATTGTTTTTTTACGCTTGTCATCTTAAAATGCATTTTAGAAAAAATGAAAAATTAATAATATTATTAACAAAATAAATTTTAATAATAATAATTTTATGAATGAATAAAATCATTTCCAGCCGTAAGAAAGACCGGTTGTTTGATTATTCGTTGTCCGCTGTTCCATTGTAATGTACTGTCGGATTAGGCGTGAAATTTCATGCGCTTGTTCTGTTTGCAATCTTGTTATTCTTTGCTGCATCAAATTACCGCATTTCATGTCCAGGTAAAGAGCTCCTTCTTCGGATTTAACTTTACGCGTCGATATTACTTCCGAGAAAGGATAATGATACAACGTTACCTGCAATTAAGTAATAATAAATTGGTGTTGCCGTTATTATTTAAATATTGGCTAGAAATTATATGTAATATGTAGATGGATTTGCAATAAAAATGCTAATAGTAACATACGTGTGTCATTAAATCGATAAAGTGAACACCGTGTCTATTCAGGGCTAGAATGTGATCTCCTCCTTTCTCTTTGCCGTTTTCTGGTATTCTTTTTACAGCGAAGAAACTCGATCCAAATAGCGGCCATTTCGACAGAATTTCTGTAATTAAATATATTATTTATTAAAATGCATCTAACATATTTGTATAAAACTGTTAGTATGAAAAGTAACTTAAAAAAAAATGTATCCAAGACCTCGTTTAGCGAAGCGATAACCCATTTATTAACACATACTTCATATATATGAATGAAAAATTAATTTTAAGTTAATTACCTAGAACTTGGGCTTTACAAACAGCAGGAGTATTGTGTTGAATATTATTCCATGCTTGCTGGACCATACTACCCCACTGCTGAGGTTTAGGCTCTCGTAAGCTGAGCGCAGGTTTTGGTAATAAGTATTTTATTTCTTTAGTTGATGGATCGTGGGCCATATCCGCTGCTCGGTGCAGTAAAGCAGCTATTTGAGCCATATCGTACTGTAAATACAAATAATTGAGTTTTTTATTTATTTAAATCATATATCATCAATCATGATTAATATGTAATTTTTTTATGATACTAAAATCAACAGACATCTTTAAAAATATTTTAAAAAATTTGCGTCCATAGTTTTTGTAATTTATACTCGTGGAATTTTTTTTCCAAGTTTTTTTTTTATTATAATTTATCTGTTTAAAAAATTTTATAAATTATGAGATGTATGTTAATTTTAGCATCAATTGTTAATTAATGATTTTTTAACATCAGATAATTTAATAAATATTTATTAACTGTTGATAAATCATTGATTAAATAAGATTTATTAATAGTTGAAGAAAAATTAATATGACGCAATTTTTTTAACTGTTAATAAACATTTGTTTGGATCCTTGAATAAAAAATTTCACTTTGATTCTTTTTATAATCTTACAACTTCAATAAAAAATAAAATTTCACTAAATTGGGTAGATTAATAGTTTTCTTAAAAATTAAAAAAAAAAAAAAAGTAGAAGAAATAAAATTAATAATAAAAGAATGGTTGAATTAAATTAAAAATTTTTTTCCGGTGAAAATTATTAATTAATAACAATTTGATAATTAATTCACTTTTCTTTAAAAAACTATCAATAAATAATTAAAAAACAAGTATTTATATTTAGTAAATAAAAAAATTGTTTCCAAATAAATGAATTATTAATAGTTAATAAATTCTTTTATCATTGCATTTTTTGAATAAAACTTACAATAACTTCTTGGGGTAAATGATCTTCCGGAATAACTAGCAAAAGTCCTTCCAAATAATCTGGCGCAATTTGATTAAAAACAACCTCTATGTACAAAGCTGCGTCCAGTCTCAAAGGGTAATACCACACCGATCTATTTAATTAAAAAAAAAAATTATTATTAATATAATTCGCGTTACTAAAGACAAAAGTATCTCAAAATTTGGTTTTGCAAAACCAAAAGGGCGTACAAAAAAAATTTTTTTTTTCCAATCAACTAGGGAATGTATAAAAGTAAAAATATTGTTGAAAAACGCAAAAATAATTTATTTTTCGACATACACTCTTCCGATTTTAACAAAAAAAATTTTCAAAGCCACAAGAGCGTTTATGAAAAAATCGTCAAAGTAGATTCTAAGGACTTTAAAAAGTCAAGATCTAATGAAAAATTGATTTTTGGAAGTGAGACTGAAAACACTAACACACCCCAATTTCTTTAAATTTTCAATTTTTTGTATTTTGTGAAAATTGACTGAAAAAAATTAAAATAAAATTTTTAACTTCTCCTAACATAAATTGACAATCTTAACTCTCGCAGTACACTAAGGGTCATTTTAACCCCAGAATTTTTCTTATCCTAAAATATTTCTCGAAAATAGGTTTGTTTTTAATTAATTTTTTCAACATTAAAAACTATTTAATTCAGAATAATAATGATTATATTCAAAAGAGCATTGTTTTACCTATCAAAAATGTAATAAATTGAATTTCAAGAAAATGAATAGTTTCTGAGATATAATTCTTCGAAAGTCCAGTGGGTCAATTTGACCCCATGTGTACTCTAAAGTTCTGTTCGGAGGTGTGTACTCCGAGGGTTAAAAAAATTCGGCTGTGATAGTATTTTTAGTTAAATTTTCAAAAATCATTTTTTCATTAGATCTCGAGGTTTGGAGGATCTTAGACGCTACTTTGATTATTTCTTCCCTAGTTGATTGGCGAAAAAAAAATTTTTTTTATATGCTGTTCTGGTTCTACAAAACCAGAAGAGCTTATAAAAAATATTAATTGCACATAATAATAGATTAAAGAAAACAAATTTTTCGATGATGCTTCGCATCATGAGTCGTGCAAAAAATGATGAATGTATTTATCATGAACTAATTACCTGCAGAATATCAAATAAAATACTTGATGATTCTTTTGCAACTCGGTGGTAACATCAAGGACATATTCATCTCGCGCTAAAGGCATCGTGAAAGCATCACCGTCGACGATACAATATAGCGAGAATTCATCCATTTCGTGTGGATTTCTCACGGATATGACGCTGCACATTTCCTCAATGACATCCTTAATATGAGACAGATTATTGTTGAAGCAAAGTATTGTTACAAGTTTTTATTAATAATAATAAAAAAGTGGCATTGACTTACTTGAACAACAGTCGTACACTTGGTGTTAATGACTCTCTCGGTACCACCAGGCAGTCTGTATATTTGTCTCTTCGCGTTTCTTCCCGCGCTGATGGCCATTATTTCTTCCACGCTGGGCACGTTTTTCCGCCCGCCGTACTTTACGGTTTTTCGCAAATTCTGAAGGCAGACTGTCGCGGTTCCGTGATACGCGCGTCTTTTATCGTACGCCGCAGTTTCTAGGTATTTTATCAAGTAAGGTCTTAGTCCTTCGCTGCAAGTGAAGTAGGCAGCGACAATGCTGAATAATCGCCAGCCGCGTTGACAGCTATCTGGGTTTGGGCTTTTGTTGTTCGTCGTTTGTTTCATTAGTTGGCAGAACACTTCGTCTCGTAATGGTTCAAATTTGTGGCAATGCTAAAACAAAAAAAAGTTTAATCATACTTAAGGAAGTCCTTTCGCTCCAGTTGAGTCAAAACAACTGTAGTAGTCAATATACGATAAATTAAAATAAAAAACCTATAAAAATTCCTAAAATTAAAAAATAAATAGTATATGAGGCATTGATCGTTGAAATTTTGAAAATAAAAAAAAAATAGTTAAATACAAAAATTAATTTGACTCTTTCAATTTACAAATATAAATTAACAGGATATTGGTAGGAAAGGATTGAGAAAGGAATGTGGAGAGGATCATCTTAATGTGAGTTTATAGAATATGCGAGAAAAAATTATTAGATAGCTCGGACTGGGATTCGAACCCAGAACCTTTCGAAGACATGTCGGCTACTCTACCATTTGAGCTATCCAGTCTGTACTAAGTTTCCTTTCGCTTATTCTATATACATTAAGCCACACCGTCCATCTTACGGCAAGCATTTTTACAAATATAAATAATGCTGTGAAGCGGGAAAGAATAGGAGTTACGGTAATTACTGCTAGTAATCTGTCCGTAATTTGGAAACGCTGTACTTCAGTTGTTTACATTTTCATTTGCACAATATAACCTTAACCACGTTTAAGTTTTTGCAGTCAGTGTAAATAAATAAATTAGTTTGAATTTATTGAATGGTCTGAAGCTTGCGCGCTACGCAACGTTACCAAATGTTTTGACTTCATTTTAATGTAGGTTGCTTGACAATTTTTTGTGATTTTATAATTTTAATTTCTCCATATATTCCACGGCAACCTATATATTTTATTGCAAAAAATGAAACCTGAATATTTGAAAAACCTTATTTTGAGTTTTTTTTTATGCCATCTAATCGGTAGTTAATACCATAATTCGAAAAAGTTGTTAAGGTCTGACTTTCTCGTAAGACTTGGAAAAAATACTAACATTTTTAAAAATTTTTTTTTCAAAAATTTTCACGGTAAAGACTAAATTAAACTTTACTATTAGATAAATAAGGACTTTAACTATTAGATAAAAATTAATTTTATGCGTAATCTAATATTTTTTATTTAACATTGAAGGCGAAAGGACCTCCTTAAATAAGGATTGCTGCCGCTAATAATTTAAAAAAATTTTTCAAATTCATAGTAATTAAAAATTTATATTTTTTCCATCATTTTCCTAGTATTTAATTGATGATAAAAAAATCAGATATTTATTCAAATGTTGGCAGCATAACTGTAGAGTGTTTCTATATAATTACTTTGTTAAGTATGTCAAATAAAAAAATTAAATAAATTACTTTAAATTGTTAAGATTAATTATCAGAATTAATTATTAGTCGAGCAAAAAAAAAAATTAATTTCAGTTTTTTAAGACCTTATTCATCTTTCAGAAATTTATTTAATAAAAATTGATGACATTAAAGTTAGCTGTCACTTGACTAATTTTTAATTTTATTTAACAATTAAATTAATTCTAAAAAATTATTTTTAAAAAATTGCATTTTTTATTTTTTTTTAATTTCTGCATGTCAATTTTTTTTCTTATTTTTTTGCCATAGATTATTTGTTAATTTTAATTATTTGTTAATTTTAAAAATTATTAAGTATCTAAATTAATTTTCATTAAAAATTGAGAATGAAATTTTAAAAAATTTTATGCACAGAGTCTTAATATTTATATAGTATTGTATCAATATCATAATCATTAGAATGTGCAATATTTGCTTAAGTAATCATTCACATGCTTTTGAAATTACTTTATTCAATAATGTTTATTTATATAAGTAAACAATACTGTAACGTCCACGTTTTCAAAAGTATAAATATCTAATTTGTCCCCGGCTCGAAATTTGCTCGCCGGAGTCCAGGGTCATAAACGGGGATTACATTATCAATAACAAAATATAAACAAAACCCTTCATTTTTAAATAAGTCAAAAAAAGGAAACCTCTTTATTGGCCTGACCATATTAATAAACGATATAAACAATATAAGCAAATTAAACAATATAAACAATACATTAGAACAACAAATATCAAAAGCTTAAGTGATAATATGTACAAACTTGATGTCAAATTTAACAATAATCGGACATATCGTTTCTTTTCCCGTTTTCTGTGCCACCTGGTGGCTAAACTCTGTCTACTCTCTTTACAAAGTGGTAATCCTACCGATGGATACACCCTCAGTCGCGGCCCTACTTACCCCTAATCCCGTTTGGGTGCTTGGAAAGCAACCCTTTCCGGCTACACTTACCCCTAATCCCGTTTGAGTGCTTGGAAAGCAACCCTTTCCGGCCCTACTTACCCCTAATCCCGTTTGGGTGTTTGGAAAGCAACCCTTTCCGGCTACGCGGTGGCCAAATTTCCCCCACATGGTCAAGTCAGCACTTTCATCCGGTCGGTTCACGATACTTACCTGGGCCTTGGTCAGACTCCAGGTAGGGTATCATCCTCTGGAATTACTTGGTGAAGAGTATTCGACCGAGTAATTCTCCCGAGAAAGAATTGCTTGCTTTATCGAGCCAAATTTTGGCGTTTATCATTTTTCCCCCAATCCTTTTGTAACGAACCGGAAGGGTCGTTTTAGACACCTGTCCGGTGTCCGCGAACTAGCATTCAAAAATAATAATCGTCATTTCTTTCATTTTATATCCATTCGTTGATTTTCCATACTAAATTGTCCTCGGGACTTAGAATAATTTTGCCAGTCTTTTAATTTCTTTTACAATTTAATCATACCTTCGGTAATAATAATATAAAATTACAAAAATTAAATAATAATCGCCGCACTAATAACAATAATTGTTTCTATTAATTTTCAAATAATTAACTAAAATACTCAAATACAAAAAGTAAAATCTGCGTCATAATACATATAGATCATTTCATATGAAATACAGCTTGTTAAAAATCGGAAATAATATTTGCTTTTTCAATTTTGAGAAGTTTCTTCTTGTTATAATTTTTATTTATCAAGATCCGTTTTCAAATAATTACACCTGAGTAATTGTGTGTATTTGCCTGATTTTATAACTGATTTTATAACTTTTAATTTTCTATGTGAATTTCTTCAGGTAGCAAAGAAAATAGTAAGGCATTCCGGAACGCGGGTCTGAACACACCATTAGTTTATTAACGAGTATTTTAACTGTTGATCTTATAATTCAAAATTTCTAAAAGTAAGCTTGAATTTAAGTCTTAGTGTCTCTATAAATTATAAAAATTTAATCTCAATTGTAAATATAGTTAATTAATTATACCCGAAAAAAGATAAAGAACTCCACAGATTTATATACGAACATCAGTTTAAGAAAACATTAAAAAAGTATCAATTAATTTTTCGTGACATAATAAAAAGTGTTATCCAAGCAGAAATAGAAGTTAATTTAAATATAAATTTACCCGGAAAATAATAATTTACATTAAATAATACTTGATTACTAATAAACAGCTATTTTAATTATTACTACTGTGATTTAAATAATTATGTATATTATTTATTATTCAATTACTAATACTCAACGGTTGCATGAAGAAAAATTCCAAACAAATCATTAATAATAAGCATATGCCCAATAAATTTATGAGAAAACTTAAAAATACTTGAGCAATTTTCACCACTTATCGGAGGTTTTTAAAAACAAGATGTTTGATTATTTATTTAATCTTGATGTATAATCCTAAACTATTAGTCAATTCTCATATTTTTATTGTTAGTCTTCAAATTTCTAGTAAACTTTCACGATGTAGCTTCTTTATACTACAAATTTTTCTTTTTTGTTTGTACCGTCAATTCATAGGCTCTTAAATTAGTTAGTTAATTCTTTATAAATTCAATCTTTATATTCACTCATAATCTTTATTAATTCACTATTTTCTGTCTTCAATATTCTTATGTTAAATACTCTAATTGTACGTACTTTAATTGCACAATAATGTAAAAAATTCTTTGTATAATTTTTCTTTGCCATTCGGCATTAGCCTTGGCATAATTGTTAATAAACTAAATTTTTTCCAAACTGCATTAAATTTGTAAAAATATTTGATTCAATAAATATAATAATATTTAATATTTGTCGCAAAAAAATTCTCTGTAAAATAAATTTTCTCTTATAGATAATTGCATAAAATTACAATAAAGTCTTCTATTCCATATTTGCAGAAAGGACAATCTAAGCATATAATTACAATTCTGCCGACACAAGCTTGACTACTAAGAATGATTAATAACTGGAGTTGATTTATTATAAAGTTAATAATAGCAACAATAAAAAACATAAAATTATTTATTCTTATAAGTATAGTAGAAAGTTTAAGTAAAGGTTTCACTCACCATGAGTATTGTATATACACATTTGACTTCACTCATGTCCGGGGGTAATGGTTGATCACCCATGTACCTCATAAGACACAAGAAACACTCGACGGCAAGTGAACTAAGCTCTGTGTCCAATCTAAGGAGACTCTGCTCGATAGGGACCGGTGAAAATTTAACAAGATCAACTTGCTCTTTCCAAGTCCACTCAGCACCGTCCTGCTGGCCCTTGTTCTTCTTGCTCTTCTTTTTGTTCTTTAAGGACTCGATGACCTTCAATGAGCCACTTATCGATCCATCAGCGGTCTTCATCATCTCGAACCTGCAATAACATCAATATAGCAACAATATAAACATAAACATCAACATTATCGTACACAGTTCAAGTCTCTCCACGCAATACCACTCATTTCCTCATTTTCTCATAAATGTACAACATTTATTGAACAACTTATCAACAATGTAACGTCTGTTTTTCTTACAAGCGATCCCATGGCGCCATCGATATATTTTAAATTACCAATAATAAACCTTTGTTTTAATTTTTTTATACAATAACAACAGATATGTATTTATAATTTTATTTTATTTTATTACTGTTATTTTCTCGAAGCGTCTAGACCGAAAACTTGCGAGGATATGCCGCAGTCTAGCTCAAAAATTACGAGCTGAGTTTATACTTTTACGAGGAAAACGATTGGTTGCCGCATGAAAAGCCACCTGTCATGATCATATCTTCTTGTGTCTGTACTCGGTACAATATACAGTGTTATGCTTTCTCAACACAGTTTGTTTCACCGGTCAACGCACGAACATTACGTAACTTTCTAGCCTATTCTTTGCTATCCCATCCTGACCGTATAGAACGCAGCGAGATACTTCAAGATGAGCATTCCATCATATGTTTTCTCAATCATTTATTTTACAAGCTTGCTAATAAAATACTCAGATCAACAACTAAATTATTGTCTTATTGCAGCACAAGTCAATGACATTAATTTATGATTCAGGATTAAAGTGTCAGAATGAGGAAACAAAATTTTTTTTTTATTACAGTATTAATGTTATTAGCTGTAAAAAAATTCGACGTCTTCTTATTTGTACTAACAAATAAACCAAAGACTAAGATAAAAATTTTTAGATCATTAAATGTTTAAGATTGATTTCAATTTTTTATAAAGAAGAAAATATCATCAATAATATCAAACGTTTATGTTAATTTTTTTTCATTAGAATTATAAATTTTTTATATAAAAATATTTGAATAGTTGTTTTTAATATAGAAAAAATATCCGTTTCTCAAGACCTCAATTTTTGTCAATACTAATTTATAGTGATTTGAATAAATTTTATTTTTTTCAATTACTATCGTAATTTATTGAATTTAAATTTAAATATTTTACAGCTTCAAGAATAAATATACCATTGATTTTTATTAAGGAATTAATAAAAAAAAAAAACTGACATGATGTGAGTCGATATCGAAGTTAATTAATAGCTGACTATTTTTGGATTATTTAAGAAAAAAAATAAAGTTTACTGTAAAAAATTTGAAAAAATATGAGAGCAAATTTTTATGAATACTTTATCGATACACAAAATATTAAATTCTGCACACTGATAGAAGGATTTATTTGTATTAAAAAAAAATTTGTTAATAGTTAACAAATCATTTATTAGAGATCACTTTTTAGTATTAAACAAATATTTCTTAGTATTTAAAATGATTTGTATTTAATATAAATCTCATATTAATTTATTAAATTTTAATATTAATAAATCTTTTTAAATACTAACAAATATTTGTTAAGGACTAAAAAATGATCTCTAATAAATGATTTGTTAAATATTAATAAATATTTTTAACTATAAACAAATCCTTCTATCAGTGCAAAGATAAAAAAAATTTTTTGACTTAAGAAAATATTCTTGTTTTAGGTAAACTTTTTTTTAGTGAAATAAATTTAAAAAAAATGTAATATATTTGCTAAATTCAGCAAATAAAGACGCTTTTAATTTCTAAACAATAATTATTTATTTTTAAATAAAATACGAAGCAAAATCATTGATTTTAGAAGTCGCACTTCTTACCATAATCCCTCGATATAAATTTGAAAGCTAGTAATAAAAAAAATTAATTGGACATCGGGCTTGAGGCAAAAGTACTACTAATTTATAACCAAAAATGAATAAATTTATATTTATATAATCGCGTACATCGAACTTCCTTTTATTTTTGAGGTTTATGGTTTATTCTTAATGTCTTCTTAATTTTCATCTTTCTCTGGGACTACAATCATCATAATGATAACGATAATCATCATTATCATCTTCAATTGACGGCATTTTTCGCGAGAAAGTCGAACGACCGGTCGCTCAATGTATTTGGGACAGGGTTCGCTAAAGATCAAACCCCTCATCATTTTTCACGATAACTCGTCCCGATAAATATGAATAATAATAGAGTAATTATTACTTATGCTGCTTATATTTAAACTGAATAAGAGCCGCTTAAGTATTTCGAAACGTATAAATTAACACGTCAAGTGGATTTTAACAAAACTGATTGATATTCTCAACCAATTGACTTCTCACTTGATTTCCGCGTTTACTTTTCACTTCGGTCTACTGATACTTTACTTAAACGAAGCTCTTATTGGCATGTGGCCACATGCCACATGCCACAAGTCATTGACATTTTTATCGTGAAAGTTGTTACCGCGTACATGCCCAGCCATCGTTATTTTTATTTTTCATGTCAAGATTTTCCACCGCGATACTGTTAATGCGACTAATTTGATACAATTACCACCTGTTTTATATATTTATTTCCTAATATAATCATTATAAGAATAATAACAATTAATAATTACACACTAACATAAAACAAGCCAATTAATTAATTAATTAATTAGTTCATTAATTAAGTTATAAATCATAAATTTATAACAGTTTAGATTAATAACAAATTTTGCCTTAGGACATCAATTGTATCTCTAATTTTTTAAGTTAATAATACTTTTTTTTTATATTCAAGAACAAACTTTTCTTTTTTTTTTTAATTTATTTCAAAAATAATAATTATGAAAAAATATTTCAAAAAAATAAACAAATTTTTTAGTATTTTATGGGATAGGAAAGTGAGTAATTAAAAAAATATAAATATTTATAGCAATAAAAAATTAAATAAAAAACGGAGAGTAAAAAATTGGAATTAACAATTGAGAATTAATCTATTAATTAGTTTTTCAATAATGATTATATCCATTTATCCAAACTTCAGATCAACTCACGTCGATGTAAAATTTTTTTAATTAAATTTTTTATGAAACTAAAATTAATAGACATTTCTTAGAATTTTTCCTAACTGATAAATAGTTTAACAAAAATAAATTCTTCTCGTAAAAATTAAAAAAAAAATCTGAATCCAATTTTTTAAAATACTTTTTCAGTACAAATTTGTTTGTTAAAAAAAAATCCAAAAATGGTAAAGAAATAAATGATTTTACACGGAAAGAACAAGATGACACTGGATATCATCCCAGATTATACTCAGTAATATCTGTGGTGAAAAATAATTTCAGATAGTAGCTAAAAAAATTCATATTATACTGCGTGATATCTGGATTATACTTATTGTAATCTGGATTATACTAGCTACTACACTGATAGGAGGATTTATTTGTATTAAAAAATATTTGTTAATAGTTAACAAATCATTTATTAGAGACCACTTTTTAGTATTGAACAAATATTTCTTGGTATTTAAAATGATTTGTTTGTATTTAATAAATCTGATTTTCATTAATTAAATATTAATAAATCTATTTAAATACTAAGAAATATTTGTTGAGGACTAAAAAGTGGTCTCTAATAAATGATTTGTTAAATATTAACAAATATTTTTAATTATAAACAAATCATTTTATCAGTGTATCTGAAATTTTTTTTCACTCAGTATAATCTGGGATGATATCCAGTGTCATCTTGTTCTTTCCGTGTAGCATCAGATTTTTTTTTACTAAAATTTGATAAATGATGTAGAAAGTTTTTTTTTTCTATAAACTGCAGTTTGTTCTCAAAATAAAAAAAAAAAAAAATTAGATTTTTGCATTTACTAACATGAAGAAAAAAAAACCTACTTTTCAGTGCTCTGCCGGAAATTTAACATGGCATATTGAAGTAGCGAGTGCTTTCCATCATTAACAACCGGTCCGCACTCGTAAAATTCTTCTTCAGGGGATTTATTATTAGTTTCTTCAGGCTGCCGCCATTCCTGATTTTGGCCGCCGTGATGCTGACTGTTGCGGTGGTTTTTCTGGTTGTGGTTGCTCCCGCCATTTGCCTGTACTATCGGGGACGTGTGACCCCCCGGGACTCGGTTCACAGGCGAGTGATTTGTCTCCCGGTTAACGTGGTTTGATTGATTGTGAATTTGATTGTTGTGACTGACGTTATTATTATTGTTATTATTCCCGTAGCTCGGTTGAGACTGGATCGATTTCGTAATCTGCGAGACGTGGTTCTCGTGATGGGTCTTGTGCTGCGGTTTTTGGTCAACCTGCAAAAAATAAACAAAAAATTTATTAATAATGCATGAAACAAATTTTAAGAAGCGTATGCAATTAATAATTAATATTTGCGAAAACGGTAATTAATAAAAATTTCTGATTGAAATCTGACCTAAATAATTACTATCTCTTGATTAAAAATGTAAAAATTTTTTTAATTTCTTAAACTTTCGACTTTTTAATTATTTATTTATTTACGTAATTTGTAATTTAAAAAGTTTTTTTATCAATTTTACGAGGAACTCTAGCACGTACCACGTATCTTAAGATTATTATATATACCGCGTTCGATCTCTCGTCTTACTATAACACGAGAAAACGAGTTATCCATGCAATCAAATGCTCACGGATAAGACCTCCCTTGGTCATTTAGAGCGGAATGCGATTATTCTTGAAGGCGGTTGAGCGCGGAATTAATGCATCGATCGAAATTCTCTAGGATCTTAAATTACTCTTTACTATTATATTATATATTCTAAGCAAGTCAATATCTGGTCATAGAGTCTCTATGAAAATCTTAGAAATATAAGCTGAGTTTATTTTTTTGTAGTTGCTGTCCTTGATATTTAATTTTTATTGCAATTTTATAAGTTAAAAATATATATGCAAGATGATGAAAGAGAAAATTAAAATCTCAGCTTGAAAATGGTTGCAAAAAAATGACAATTTTAGTTTTATTGATTGTCCTAAAATAAATTTATAGCATTGAATTAAAAACCTTAAGGAGGTTCATAAGCAAGAAAAAGACACCAATAGGTTATATTGGTTTCTTTCTCACGCACTAGTGTTGCCTCCCTTTACAGACTATTATCGCTCACTTACTTCCACTCTAAAACTCACGTAAAATATCAAAAGTCACTAACTTCAAATATTTTTTATAAAAAAATGAATACTGCTCGTTTATGTTATTTTTGATAAAAAATACTTGTTATATCTTCTATTAATTATTCTCACTTTTATAAAATAATTCTGAGAAAAGTATGGTTGTTATTTAATAAAATGTTGACTCTAACTTCAGTCAGCATAGGGAATACATGTTAAATCTACGATTTTTAATCGCTAATATTTCGTAAGGACTATTAAAAAAAATTCTTACGTATAAAGGACACTTAAAACTATGTGTATTAAAAAATTGGAAGATATTGTAAGAAAAGTGATTTTTCGATGAACCTCCTTAAATGAAATTTAAATTTGAGTTGATTCATGTAAAAATAAATAATTCTAGTGCCATAAATTGTTCCGATAAAATCTTATTGAAATGGATCAAAAATTTTAAATCAAATTAAAATCTTAATCATTTAAAATTTAATGGTTCTAGCTTCATAGATTTACTGTATCTGATTTAAAACTTAAAATCAAATTCTCAGTTGCAAGTAATAGATTCTAATATTATGGGTTGTTCCGAAAGAAAAAGAAACTTATAGTAGTAGATAAAAAATTTAATTAAAATCTTAGCTGTTAAAGAAATCAATGATTTCAGAATCAAGATTTATTCTAAAAGAAACTAAATGTAATTGTTGATAAAAATTATTACGATTCTAGTATCATGGATAGTTCGAAAATAAATATATAGTACTTATTAATGGCTAGGAAGGAACACAGTAAAAAATTTTGCGTCATTGCGTCAAAAAATTTTGTGTTAAAAATTTTTATGTTAAGGTAAAAGCCCCAATATATGATCATGTACCAGTATATGATCACTACATGTATTTGTATACCTATATTTGTGAATATAGATATACAAATACATGGAGTGATCATATACTGGTACATGATCATATATTGGGGCTTTTACCTTAAATATTTAATACTTTTTTGTGTTGATTTACCAGAATAAATATTAAATTTACAAATTAAATATTTAAAACAAAATTTTTTGACGCAAAACTTTTTACTGTGAATGCTCCAAAGTAATTAATTTTAAATGAATATTATTTGCTTTCTTGTTAATTTTTTTTTAATTAAAAAAAACATTTTATTGAATTAAATAAACATTCAGTTGAATAAAATGAAATTTATATTTTTGTAAAGTTACTTAATGACCGATTCAATGAAAATTTTATTGCATAATATTTCTTGCAATATAAATCATTTTCTTCTATTTTACGATACCATTTTGCGTTTGATATTACCAAGACATTAAATATTTCTTCTAGGATTTTTAATTAATTAAGTTCATTCATCTAATTCGGGTCATTATCCTGAAAAAATATAAAAATTTTCCACTCACTTTTTTATCTTAATATCCATAAAAATAAAAAACCTTTTAAATCAGAACCGAATTCTTTCATACCCATCTCCATGATATCATCCATCGAACGAAAGAGAGTGTAAAGTTCGACGTGCTCAAACATTCTACAGTTACCCAGGATTACCATGTACGTTCCATATTCTCGAATCTCCGTCTATCCGTCACAGTCGGCAGGTTCTGCACTAAATAATTAACGCTCGGATTCGTATAAATTTTTTATGATTTATTTAATACGCCCCGAATAGCTACTCGACTATACTAACCACCATCCACTACATCCACAATTACACGGTCATAATACCTACAATATACAACAACTGCACTGATAAACACCCAGCCAGACTTTTAACCCGTTATATCTTACATCTTACAGCATAACATAACATAATACATAAACATTATTATCAATAAATTAACTCAAATAAAACATAAAAGAATACTGTAAAACTCGTCTCAACCTGGTTACTCGATCGCTTGACCTTCTCGTCCAATTTCTGCAGTGTTTCCTGAATAGTAGTAAGCGTTTTATCTCCACTTTTTTCCTTTTCTTCAACCTGTTGCTGCTGCTGTTGTTGCTGTTGTTGTTGAGCTTCATTTTGCATTCTCAGCTCTTCGAATCTCTTGAGAATTTCCCTAACACTCAGTTTACTTCCGTCTTGCTTCTCCTCGGTGATTGTTTCCATTTTTGATTTTTTCTTCTCACCATTAACGCGGTTCCCATAGCTATTATTATTAGTTTGTTCCATCTTACACATGTCCTGAATGAACCCCTCGAGCCTCAGCTCTTCCATCGATGATCGATTACAATTATTATTATTATTATTATTTATATTATTATTAATATTATTACTATAATAACCCGGAGGCGAAGAACTCGATAATGAAACCGGAGAATTCGAATCTTGTAAGCTAATTTTTCTTAAGTGATTTTCCTGACGAGGTTCGTAAGAATTACGACTCCTGAGTTGACACCCGACCTCCATCCTCAATTCTTCAATAGTCGGGTGCCTACGATCAGTATTAGAACCACGCGTCTTTGGTTGCTCGCCAAGAACCTTTGAGACATCAATCCTTGGAATGTTTTCGTACTCGTACGAGGAAGTGCTCCTTCGAGATTCCTCGAGATGATCGGAACTCTTGTTCGTGACCAGTTGGGCATCTTTCACAGACTTCCGCGATTCGCTGCTCGAAGACTTTCTGTTTGAAATTTGTTGCTGATGTTGAACGTTGCCGTTTACTTTGCTGGAAGATTTTTTAGTGTTTTCTTCTCGTGAAAATAATTTTGCAATGCGACCACGTTGTCCAACTTGACCAGCAAGTTTGTCATTTTCAAGAAATGCTCCTGAATCGTCTGTGTGTCCGTATTCGTCGCTACTAGAGTCTGAATCTGAGGATTTAACTAACAAACTATCAGGAGAATTTGTTTTCCGTTCCTCGTCTGAGAGATTGCGGTACTCGTTTCTGATCATCATACTGGGAAAATTGGGGTTCACTCTCGAAAAAAATTTAGGACCGAAGTCGGTCTTTTTGTAGTCGTTGTAGATTAATCGTTTTTCGGAGCGTTGGTCCCAGCAGGAATCGTTTTTATGCTCCGATTCGTTCATCTCAAATTTTCGTAAGAATTCTGAGCGCTTTACTATTCTTCGCACATCCATCGGGGGCTGAGACTCATTTTTTCGGAACTCTGGTTCCTGAGAGTCAAAGTTGTCCGTGAATTGGTTCAGGATTTCGGGACGGTGCTTTTGGCGACGGCGCAGTGTTTGGGGCAGCTCGGCCCAATTACTGGACATTCGCCGCGAGAACACTCCCTCCACATCTGACACTTCGCGGTACATTTTAAGAATTTTAACAGTTCACTTCACCTTGACATTGCCTATAAATTTTTGCGTTTTTTTACGATACTGATTTGTAATTATTAATTTTTACACTTGAAATTTTTTTTTTTTTAAGTAACAGTCAATTTATTTGTTTATGATTTTTTTTCATGATTTACGGCCCGATAAAAAATTTTTTAAAAATTAAAACCAATGACTTGAAAAATTGTAAATATTGAGAAATTTTTTTTCTGTAATTTATAATTATATAAGTAAATTGATGTAAAATTTTAATTAATGTATTTTTAGCTCAGCTTCAATTAATTTTCAATAAAAAATCTGAATTATATTGAACTTAAAATTATTATAATTTTTTATATATTTATAAATGAAAATTTTCAATTGTCACTATACAAAATATCAATTGAAAATTTAATCAAAAGTATATTTGTTATTTTAATTTAAAGCTGAACTTTGATTTTGTTATAATTATTCCCACAAAATTCACAAGTTTAAAATTTCAAGGACAAAAATTTCTTAAAAAAAAAATCATCAACAGTGTACAGCAACTCTATCAATTATTGACAACAATATAACATTCTCACGCAAGTAATATTTCCTAGAATTTAAATAGAAAGCCATCTTCACATTAATTTACCCAGAATGACAACGCGAGTTTCTTTTTTTATCAAAACGAGGATATGTAATAGTAATAATCATAATAATGTTGATCATAAAAATAAATAAAATGTAACCTTAATCAACCAATAAGAAAATCTGTAAAAATTTGCTAATAAGCTTAATTCCATCTCATATTATATTATAAAATTACTGCAAAATATAAATTTGGCATTTCCGGCCACGCGCGAGAGCAGTTTCCTCTTCCTAGTTTTCTTGAGTTCCCTTACGACTACGGCAGAGCATAAAAATAGTGTAGTGCCCGTGTACTTCATTAATCGTGAGAAAAAACCGTAGTAAGGAAACCAGCCTCGTAGTAGACATCGTGGGAGCTTTAGACACAATGACTGGTTGGTTGAATTTAATTATAATTATCTAGCGCTAATAAACTCTCTTAAACTCGTCACCGGGAATGAGAAAGGTATAAACTTTCTTGTTAAATTCCGGTCTTCAATGCGTTTCCCGCCCCTGTATATACTTCTTGTACTTCCAACAATAATAACAATGCTAAAATTTATACTCTTCAACACGTGTACGTCAATAATTAACCCGTAAGTTACTTTTTATATAAACAATAGACATGTACATTGCATACACGTACAACCGCTTCGCTTTTCGCGTGCTAGTTTTCTTCGCGTTGACGTTTCACTTGTTAATTATTCCTCACTAATTATTTTATTGACAATATCAATAATAATAATTAAAATTTAGTATTATTTAATTTTTTGCGTTCGAATGTTATACTTTAATTATCAACTATTAATTTTATAATTATTTAAATTTATAATTACAAATCTTCAAAAAAATTTAATCATCTTCAAGAAATTAATTTAACGAATAAAATCACTCACTTTAGATAAATTAAAAGAAAAAACTGTAAATTAATGATAAACAAAATCAAAGAACGTGTTGTCGGCACGGCGGTAGCCGATAAACTAGCGGGGACCCAACAGTATGATACTCCCGCGGTACCCTGGTGAGCTCAAACCGTGCGGCTGTTCAGTAGTAGAGCCTTCGAATGACTGCTATCTGGGTCGTACCCCACCAGGTGGTTTCTTAGGTATGCCATATGCACGTAAAATCAAGTCACAGGAGAATGTGAGTGTATTTTATTATTATTATTATTAAAAAAAAAATATTGTTTACAATTTTAATCAATGATAGTCCTCCGATGGGTAATGTTAATATAAATGTTTTCGAGAAACAAATGATACCTAATTTGAATAAACATGTATGGTACGTCTTGTGTGTTGTGAGTTTACAGGGATTAATATCGAGGATTAGGTTTGATGAATCGGGAATTAATAAGCAGCGTTAATCAAGTAATAAAGGAGAGAAAGGAAGGACGATAAAGTTGATGATCATGGGTTGAATTAACCCATTCTCCTAGATACTATCTTTGTCTTTTGCTCTCTCTTTCGCTGGTAGATGCTGGTCTAATTGTAAGTATAATTTCGTAGTTTTTAAATTAACTGTCTTCACGGTATATTTATGTGTTAATAGTAATAGTAGTAATGTATAATGTATTAATATCTTGTAATTCATGAGAATTTTTTTGATTCATCAGCTTGAATGAAGTCGGCACTTGGGTTAAGTGTACATGTGAAAGTTTGCAAGGTTTTGTTTATTGAGAATCTGTGCTAAATTATCTTTTCTATAATTTTGTCTTTTTTTTTTTTGTTAATTTTCATTTTTGTTATTGAAATTTCTCAAAATAACTTGTACAAAAAAATTTTTTCTTGACATGAATTTCAGTCGTAATTTTATGTTTTTAAACAAATATAACTTTATCAAAAAATTACGTTAATTTTCTTAAAAAAATTTATGAAATTTTATTAGTGAGCAAATATTATTTGTAATTATAATATGTCGTAAGTACGTGCAAAAAAATTTATTTTCATGATGAATTTTATTTTTATTAATTGATATTTAAATAATTATTTTAATTTTTTTATAAAAATTTTTAAAATCAAATTCTATTATTTTTTTTTTTCGATTTTAAAAGAAAAATATTTTTTTTTTAATTGAAAAGGTTTTTGGGCGAATTTATTATAAAGTTATTGTAAAATTTGTCTCAACATACGAACTTAAGAATAAAATTCATGAGAAATTCGTTTTTGCACAGGGATAAAATTTTCGTAATACATATATTAAGTAGTGGGGTAATGATAATTTAATGTGAAATTTTTTTTTAGTTGAGAGGATTATATACAATGTACAGATATTATAAATCCTCTGGAGGTTACATCAGTTAATGTTATCACGAGTGTGGTAAATATTATTGTTGATGATAATTATTTATACAGCTTTGAAAGACCTTGTCCTTCAATATATATTTATACTCTTGTATTTTTATTTATTCATAGTAAAAATATGTAAATTATAGCGGCGACAGAAAACTACGGAAATAAACGATTTGTTTTGGGGATTGTTTTTGTTTTGCCGTATTTATTGTTGATTAATTTAAATCTAAAAAACTGTCATTTGGTAACCACTGAAGATTTCTGATGACAATAATTACCATTACGTTATATTTTAAGCTTAATACGCAGTCATTAAAGTTTTGCGATGATTATACGCCTAGAGAAATTCTTGGGAATGACAATAATTTTTACTTCCAACATTTTATTTTATGTAAGATGTGTACGTACATACACGTGTCTGGGAACTGTTTGGAAAAGTCAACAACCTTATGAAACATTTTGAAAGATCTAAAAGCTTTTAAAATTATTCATTCGCCGAGAAATGGACAATTTTTACTGACAAAAATTTTAAAGACCAACTTTGGAGATTGTGTCTAGAGTATTTCAAAAATCTACATTGAGAGAAAAAATTTCTTTTGAAAAAAATGAGAAATGTTTTTTCATAGTAACCTTATTGTTAAAAAAAAGTTTTTTAGATTTGGGAGAAAATAATTTTTGATGAAAATTCGCAAGTTGTCTATCTGAAATTTTTATTTCTTCAGCTAAGAAATAAAATTGTTGAAAATTTCTAACAAATTAATTTCTCGTCACAACAATGCCCATTTTTTAAAAATAAATTTCTTCTCTCATAGTAATTTTTAATATTTTATATAAGTTAAAATTTGAAAAACAATTTTGAAGATATAAAAGTTTTGTTGTGAAAGAATATTTATTTACACGACAGTCCCATGCTGCCTCAGGTCTCTATTTATTAACATTAATGGACTCAAAATAAAACTTTCCCGTCACCGTATCACAGCTTTTTTTTGTCTGCCTAATTATAGTTTTGTAATCATCAAACACATTATTTTATTATTTCTTCACAAAATTCCTACATTAAATTAATATTAAATATATTAAAAAATTCTACTTAAATATAAACCTTTCTATATTGAAATATTGAAATAAAAACATTATATTAACATTGTATTGAAGAAAAAAAAACGTATTTTGCTGATCACAATTATAACATTAAGTATAAGTCTCACCTAAAAACTTAATGCATATGTTTAAGTCTATAACCCGCTATATGGAACAAAAAACCTGTTGAAATAACCATCATTAAGTATTAATCCTGTTCCAATTTTCCTAAGCATCGCGATTATAGTATTATTATTAATACGAAAGTAAAAAAACAATATTTATTTCTTTTGTTCTTACACCTTTGAATCAAACGTTTTTGCTTCCGGTACCGATTTCTATTTCGTTACAAGTATGACGGCAAACTGCTGACTGTTGCTGCTGCTGATGATGATCACTCTAATGATAATGAGCTCTATCACGCATATTATCTTACGAGAAATCTTCATTTTTATTTATTTTTTTTATATGCAACAATTTTTTAGCAACTTTTATTTTTTTAACGCACGTTCTCAATCATATAAACCAATTTGCAAACTTTCACAATATCTTCACCGACTATTCAATGTCGTGATGAGCTGATGAAGTTTTTTTAATTCTCATGACTTACAAGGGATTAATTTATTGTTAGTACATAAATACCAGGAAGATGATTATAATTATAATTATTATTTTTTTACCTATCAAGATAAAAATTTCAATTTTTTTTTATTTGAAAATTTTTTATTAAATTAATTTTTTCGAATGAAATTCTGTAAAAAAAAACAATTTGGTTTTAAAACAGACAATTTATTTTTAATAAATAATAATTGATTTTTTTTTCAAAATAATTTAGTAAAATTTTCGAAAATTTTAAGTAACCAAATTTTTAAAATGCGTTAAAAAATAAAACAAAATTTTTTTTATTTAATTTTTTATCACTTACAAATTAGGGGACCAACATAAAAACATATCTAAGATTCTTTAGTAATTTATAATATCATTAATTAATAAATAAATTAATGAGTTGCTTCAAAAAAATTGTATAAATATAGATAATTAAAATGTCACAACCATTTTAATGAAGAAAAAAAAACAAAATAAATTTATCAACTTGTTACTACTATTGTCCTAAATCTTGAAATGATTGATTGACATTTTTATCTAAATGAATTTTGTATTGACATTTAAAATTTAATGTTTGAGCCTAACCATCATTAATATTCTTTAATATTACACTTGCTACATTCAACTTCAATGATTTTATTTTTTAACGATCGGCATAATTGTAATTTACTAAATGTATATTTACAACTCATATGTTTACATTTTCAAACATTATCGTTATAAAAATAACCATAAAAGAAGATCCCCGGTAGTATACAATTCAAGAATATTAAGTATGTAATATTTTTAGTACCATAATTTTGCAATATCTAAGTATAAAAATAAAATAATTACAACATAAATTTGAGTAAAAGTAAATAGATAGTATTATCAGGGAATAAAATATGAAACCTGGGATATTTAGTTGTTATTAATTGCGCGATAACTTAAGATTAGCGTAGCAAATAGCGTGTGTTAATTGATGTGTAGCTAATAGAAAGTCGTACAACCGTCAAATGATTACTTGTTACGACTTTTTTTCTTTATAAACATTTTTTTATTTACTTCCGGTGTAAAGTTAGATTATTTTTTTATACTGTCACAGTTTATATATAACACTTAAATTTTCATAAATTATTATTATTATATATTTTTTTTTATTGGTCAGTATTCATGGGTCTCGTAATCACACATTTTCCTGCGGCATTCTTGCGCAGTAATTTCTAAATCGCTAAGGCAATGATTTCATCGGTTGTCTTTACTATACCATGTACAATGTACATGTAGTAGTACTTTGTATCGGCAAGATCGACAACTCAGGGGATAGTTAAACGTTAATATGCAAGATAGAGATAAAAGGTTTAAAAATGAAGAAAGAAAAATAATAAAAAAAGGTGAGAGGTCGTGTGTACGCGTAGAAGATATGTGGGAACAATGCAACATTTTTTAAAAATAAGTCTTGTCATATTTACGGATAGGAGAAAAAGTAGTGTCCTTGATCTTAAATCCCGAGACAAACAATTCTCTATAAACATGTATTTATAAGAATATATAAGATACATTGTATTGAAGAATTATTATTTAATTTACACATGGTACGTTTTTTGAGTAAATAAATAATCAGTATGACTTAAGAAGTTATATTAAATTATTTCTCGTTTTACTTCTGGTGTACGCTAGTATTTTATTTGGAAGACCCTTCTTCAAGGTTTGTTATGCGACAACCACTCATTTCCGGTTTTACGGCAGGTGCGTGCTTACCATGTGTAAAAATGGATTCCGTTGGTTTGTAAAAAATACACTGGACTATTTGTGATACAAAGAAATAATATTTCTATTAATAAAAAATTTAATATATAATTGAGATTATCAGATTTTAATAATAGTGACATAATTCTTGCATTAAAAAAAATTTACTTGAATATCAATCAAAAAAAAAAAAATTCTAGAATCAAGATAACATTTTTAGTTTGAGAATTTTTCTAGCTAATTATTTAAAAATGTTAGCCCATGTTAAATTTTTTTTTTTTTTCATCAAATTGAACATTTTTTTTTATTTATTTTTCAAAAAAAAAAATATATCAAAAACATTAAAAAAAGATAAAATAGAAATTTTATCCAAAAACATGAGAGCCAAAATTTTTTTCAACTTTTAAAGGCAAAAAAGCTATCTAACTCTTTATTTTTTTCTTTCACGACATTTTTTATCATAAATGTGCCATAAGAACAAGTAAAATAAAGAAAAAATTTGAAAATGTTAATTTTTTACCTAATTATGGCCCACTTGTAAATAATTACCTTTTTTTACTCAAATCAAGAACATAAAATTCTTCAAAATTATTTACATGATTCAAGTAAATTTTTTTTTCAGTGTGTAATTTTTTTTCCAGCTACAAATTAAGTATAAAAAAAAAAATTTCTCCGCCTATAAGTTTAGTTGTCAATAAACACGATTAAAATATTTAGAGTAGATCAGTAGTTTGGCTTGGCAATCCAAAAAAAGGATAGAGGCATAAAATTTAATGAAAAAGGCATAGCACAGTATGTAACATGTCAAATGATGTGGACTTAAATTTAATAAAATTCTATAAAAGGTTTGTAAGTGAATCGTGCACATACCAGTAAGACCGGTCGATCTGCCTTGATCGATCTTAGAAAACTCTCGCTGAGCATGCATCGAATACTTGAAGGCCTTGCCTTCACGTATTACCTTTTTTATTTCTTCCTATTCCGATATGTAATGTGTAATATGTGGATATACAATTGCCTTTTTATTTTTATTCGTTTCTTTCATCTGTGTGTAAATAAATCTTGGCACGTGATACTAAAGTCAACAGTATACTCACTAGTACTTATTATACTGAATACTGAATACTGAGTCGACTGCTCAATAGGTTTTTAATAGAAAAATAACAACCGAAAATAAAAATTCACTTTATCTCTTATCTATGCATTGAATTTAAATTCACCTTACGTATGAAACACACGCTCAATTTATATGAAGATACTTTTTACAAATCTTTTCACAAGATAATCTTTTACTTTACTAGTACAATGCCTTATAAATAACTGGCGATTTTGCGCGGCTATGACAATGAAATAAATCATTTTTATTTAAAAAAATAATAGTAAAAATTTGGGGCCGCTGATGCGAAAAATAAAAATACTGACGGAGAACTGAGTAATAATAATAATTATTAATTACCAATTCAAATGTGGTATATCCGGTCCGGAGGTTTACACGCATTACCGTAATACAAGCGTTGTGGCCCAAGTAAACACGAGTTACCTGATCCCAGGTACCGTATTGTAGATTTTTAGAGAAAATTTATTGAAAAATGTTTTAAATATTTCCGAGATGCGGGTAATTTGTTAATTTATAAATTTATTATAATTTTCCGTGTTTTAACGGGAGAAACCGGAAAGTTTGCCTCACAGAATAAGCTCTGTAATACAGTATACGTTAAACGGATTTATTGATGATAAATCGGAGTGTGTTAAGTGCGCATCCACAACTAAATACTACATAAATAGACAGTCAGTGACTATTTATCAAAGTTAACCACTAAAGACTTTAATGTTTAAAAACCTCATTTAAATTCAAAGACGTTAACTGCGGGATTATCGTCTGAAGAAAAGATAATGGAATGTGTAATATAATTAAGACGATGATGATAATAATAATTATACAGTCGGGAAGGAAATGTTTCTTTACAAATTTATTTTATTTTATGATCTTTCGTTAAATAGTGGAAAATCCATTCATGCTTAAAGAGTAATTAAATAAAACTTTGTGTAATTAATTAATTTTTATGCAAAAAAATTTTATGATAATTATTTTTCACGGTAGATTTTTGTAAAATTTCATTAGTTTAGAAAAATGTTTTTAGAACTTATAAAATTCAAATTTTTATTTTCATTTTAGAAAAATTAATAGAAATCTATACTAATAAATGAAGAGTCAGTTTTTTTGTCCGATTATACTGCAAAAACTATTGAACTGATCGGAATAATACTTATACCATAAGATGCAGCGTGTTTCGGTGAAGGTTTTAGTATATCGATACTGCCATTCTAATACGTCGTATCCCACATTAAGAAAATTTTACAGTAGACGGTAAAAACAGTTCATTTTTAGCATTAGTTAAATGGGATTCGACGGATGAAAATGTTTATTTGAAAATAGTTATTAAACTATTTGATCTTTGAATTTTTAATATGACTTGCGTAATATTATTGTGATTCTTGTGTTTCAAAAAAAGTCAATATGTCAAATTTTGTGGGATACGACGTATTAGAATGACAGTATCGATATGATATGTTGGTGATTACTTATCCGAAGCCTATATTTTTTTGACTTAGAAATAATGAATTTTTATTGTAACTAAATTTATTCTATTCGATTGTCACTTGTTTAAAATAAATTTTTTAATTCTATTGGTTATGTTTATATACTAAGCAGATTTCTTCACTTACACGGAAAGAATAAGATGACACTGGATATCATCCCAGATTATACTCAGTGATATCTATGGTGAAAAAAAATTTCAGATAGGAGATAAAAAAATCTAGATTATACTGCCTGATATCTGGATTATACTCATTGTTATCTAGATTATACTAGCTACTATCTGAATTTTTTCGACTCAATATAATCTGGGATGAGATCCAGTATCATCTTGTTCTTTCCGTGTATGAGACCCGCAATTTCTTTAACTGACACTTTCAATGCTCATTACAAATTTTTTTTTTCAAATCAATTATTATTCATTTTTGAAAGAAAGACGCGGGAATGTTATAATGATTGTTCATTGAAAGTTAGAATGAATATTAGCTAGAATAACTATATGGATAAAAGGTGCATGCCAATTCGATAGAATTAAGAATCTGTGCAAGTCAAAACAATACTTTAATTAAATTTCAAGTCTAGATCTAAAAATGTAATTCTATAAAGCGCCCAGCGGAGCGCGCGAGTAATAGCTAGTTTTATAAAATTTAACAAGAGTTTCTAAAACAAAATAAAAAAAAAATATTTATAGAATAATAACAAAAATGAATACCACGAGACATATTTCAAAAGGCACGACACAGGTGTAAGAGTTTGCAATTAAAATGTCTATTTCTCATCAACGCCCTTTAATGAAGTTAATTATGCCTCATCAACTCTGTTGCGTAGCGCTAGCTCGTGTATTTCAAATTTCGTGCACGAGGCTGAATGCTATTTTCTGCTAAATCGTTTAAAAAATCTCAAGCATGTACACGTTAAGTTAAAATACTATAATTATCATTACATGCAGAATTGTGTTAGTGTGATGTCTGATGTACAAATAAATTTTTCTTCTATTTAGAGATTCTTGATGATCGAATCCAGAAACCAGAGCACTATATGTAATGAGTAATGATGCGAATCTGATATACATCTATGATCTATAATTGGGACATATGTAGCAAAGAAGCTATATCTATAGCTAGTAAGGTAACTCCGGGTGTAAATTGGCTTTCCAATGAGTGGTCATATGTGCTGATCAGTTGTTTTCCTTTTTTCTTCGCTACTTATTTTGACGCACTTCATATCATTGCTTCTTTGGTTTACTTCCTTCTCCTTCTTAGGATGTATAAGTATAAAAGTGTGCGAGCGTGTAAGTAAATGTAAGTGTGTTTATTATACATTATAAAAGTTCTTGCATTTCCCGCACTTGATCGAACACGAGTCCGAGTCCCAGATAAGAAACTTAGTTATCGTTATATTATAGCTTCTTCTAATCAATACGTTCGTTTTCTAAAGATTTCTTATGCATACATACGTTTGTTATATACTAAATGTATACATATGTCTGTATTAATGGAAGTGTGTAGACGTAACTTTTCGATTTCTCCATACACATCATTGACGACGTATTATACGCACAGGTTCTTTTTATATATGTAGAAGGGGAATGGGGCAGACAAAACGGGGACGTTAAGGAAGTAATAAACCTTTGTGAACTCAAATACGATGAATCTTTTTTTTTCCTGTACATGTGTGAAGTAAATGACACAAGTATTTCGTTGGAGTGAAGAAGTTTCTTTAATAGAAAAGAAGAATTTTTATAACATTTTTTGAGGAGAAATTTCTAATCTTATAAGGAATATTCTGCTTTAGAATTCTAAAAAAATTTTTTTCAAAGTTCAAACCTTTAAGAAAATGTCGTGAGAATGATATTTCGAAATTGCAATTTTTTTTTAAAGATGTAGATTCTTTAGTCATATAGCATTTAACTGGTTTGAGTAAAGCCGAAAACTTTGAACAAGTTTTTCTCGAAATTATTTTTTTCAAGACGGTGAGCATGAAATTTCAAGTTCTATTGAGTCAATTTTAATAAAAAATTGGTGTGAGCCTTCTGTACACTGATAAAAAAATTAAAGAGCCAAAATCTTGAACCAAAAATACCATTTTGAAGAAAATAATTTTCTTGAGTCAAGAGAATAAATTCTTGAGTTAAAAAATTATTCTTGGTCTAAGAAAATTTTCTTGTTTTAAGAATTTATTCTTTAAGAAAATCGTTTTCTTCAAAATGGTATTTTTGGTTCAAGATTTTGGCTCTTGAGCCAAGTTAAGTTTTTTATCAGTATATACTGAGAAAATAAAATACTTTTATTAAGAAAATTTTCTTGATACGAGAGTTCATATTCTTGAAAATTTTCAAGAAATATATTCTTAGCTCAAGAACTTGTTAAATTGATTGAAATAATTTTTAATTAATTTAAATAAAGCTATTCTCTTGTTTATCTATTATCCACAGATAAATATTGATGCTCTTCTCTTCAGAAATTAATAATTAATAATAATAGAATATTTGATCGTCATCGAATTTCTTGAACCAAGAAATTATTAATTGAGTAAAAGTATTGTTTTTTTCTCAGTGTATACTTTCTTTTATCGTCCGAACTAGATTTATAGAGAAATTTCAACTTTTACTATTTTTTAAAAATTTAGAAATGTCAAAAAAATTCAAATTAAAAACAATTTATTTTTAACCTCCACCATTATTTCTTTTAATTATTTTAAATGACTAAAAGATCTAGAATCATGTACACAAGAGTGCGCTATTTTTTAAGACAAAAAAGATTGAAAAAAAAAGGATTTAGAAATTGATTTTTTTTTTATCACACTTCAAAAAATACCTAAAATTTGTGCCTCGAGACTAGAATACTCCTTTAAAAAAATTATGATTCATAATAAATTATAATGAAATCAGAGAAAGGAAAGAATGTGGTTAGAAATGATAAATCCACAACTACAAACCGCAATAGTAATTTACGTATTTCCATAGTTGTACTTGTATATTTATTTTCAATTACTGGTAATAAGTGTCGATTGTCATGACGAAACCTTCCGGCTAGAAGAGAAGGCCGTTGGGAATCGTTCATCCATAAAAGCTTGTACTCGGTTCATGTCCGATTTGTTAATTCTGATTTATTAATATTATGTCTGAGGCTAACGGTCAGATCGCTCGTGCGTACTTTGAGAATCACCGTAATCAACCCTGAAGAGTTGAGTGCCGCCGACGTTCAACCCTCGCAATAACAGATTCACTCAATTGAAAAAAACTTTTATTTTATTTTGCTGTATCATTTTTTTTTTATTTTTATAAATATATATGTTTGTAATGTGGAAAATAATAAGAAATCAAAGCAAATCGGGCGGGGTTTTACGAACATAAGTCCACCTATCTCGTCATCGGTCCGTGACCGATAGTCATAGTCAGGTGAAGTCGAAGTCACAGATACATATGTCTATATTTGTATTTGTATTTATATTATATACTATATATAGCATATAGTATACGGACAAGTATATGTGTGCACATATTGCCTCGTCGATTTATTTAACTGTTACATTTCCATGAAGATCTTTCCGACCTCCCGACCTCGTTATTCGAAACGCCCGAAAATCATGCTAATTCATATCTCACACGTTTTATTATCTACCTCATAAACATCACACCATACTCATCTGCATATATATCAGAGTATAGAGAAGGGGAAAAATGGAGAGTATTAATTAAAAAAACGATATTTTTAGACCATTTTATAACTTTTTTCCTATTTTCTGTTGAATTTTTTTCAATTAGAACTAAACACTGATGGAAAAATTAACTCAAGACAAAAATTATGAATCAAAAAAATTATTTCAAATAATTTAATTTTCTTAAATCAAGCAAAAAAATTCCCAAGCTAAGTAAAATTTATTTAGCCAAGAAAAATTTCTTAATTGAACAATTTTTAAAAGCTTTCATTTAACTTCATTTTATTTAATTCAAAAATTTTGACTTTTTTAAAATGATTTATTAGTTATTTATTAATTTTTTTATTAGTGTACTTCATAAATTACTTTGAGAGAAAAAATTTGAAAAAAAAATGAGCATTGTTGTGACAAGAAATTAATTTTCTGAAAAGTTTTAATAATTTTCTTGCTGAAAAAAAAATTTTTTAGATTTGAAAAAAACGATTTTGGATGAAAATTAAAAAGCTGTCTACATAAAATTAATTTTTTTTTTAAATCTATAAAACTATTTTTCAATAAGAAAGTTATTCTGAGAAAAATTTTAATTTCTTCAGCGAAGAAATAAAATTGTTAAAAATTTTCAACAAATTAATTTCTTGTCACAACAATGTTCATTTTTTCAAAATAAATTTTTTCTCTCAGTGTAGTTGAATCAAATAGATGAGTAAAAAAAATCAAGTTTAAAAAATTTGGCGTCTTCACTAAAATAAAAAAAAAAATGAAAAATTGTCATAATTTTTGTGAAGTAAATTCGAAAAATCGCTCTTGAATTCATTTCAAAAATGCAACATTAAGTTTCCTATAAACCTTTTTACTTGCAATAAATTTTCTATATATTCAATTGATTACTATCATCATAGAATGGGTGCGTAAGATACGCATATTTGTATTTACTAAGAATTTTTTATTATTATTATATCACAATTGTAATTGCGATATGCATATAAACAGGCAATATAAAATAAGCACTCGCACGAGAATGTCTTCGTTGATCGTTTGAAGGCATCTTGAGGCCGGCCGCACCTAAATAGTTTACGGAGGCACGCATAGCAGTGTTAATTTTCCCCAGAAGTTTGTCGTTTGTACTAGCACTTTACACGACACACATATCTACGTTCTAAGTGACATGCGTCTTTTGAGTATATAAATGTCTTGCAACAACTGATTATTGTGTAATCGGTTATTAGTACCATTTTTACAAGTAAAATCTCTTCTCTTTTTATGAACGTATAAGTAAACATATATATATATATATATATATATATATATATATATATATATATATATATATATATATATATATATATATATATATATAAAAATAATATAAGTAGATATATATTCGAGCTATCGATAAATATTACACAAATACCGCGGACCGCGGAATCATAAACAATTGGGTAACGCGAGGTAATTACTTTCTTATACACGTTTCGACAGCTTAAAGAGAAAATACTTTTTTTTTTAGTATGTATTTATATAATAATGGTTGATGAAATTGATAACTTACCACACGAATGAAATTACTGATCATTTCAGCCAGCTGCGGGGCACGAGTTGTGTGAAGAGGAAGACGAACTCCCGATGATATCGTTAAAGTACACACGTTTGCTCTGGCAGACCCAACTGAAACGATATCTTCAAGGGGAAGAGTTTCGAGAATCATTAATTCCCCATTTGATGATCGTTTTATTAGTCTTAGGCCGTGATGAGACACTGCGATGTGTTGTGCTTCTGGATGTTGTGGTCCAATCTTAATAATCATAATTATTCAAGTTTGTTGGATTAATTAAAAAAAAAAAAATAGATTATGTCCTTTAGAAAATATCTTCAATAGATAAAAAGAAAAATATTCGGTAATTATTTTCTTCCAGTAAATAGAATTGATGGTAATTATTTAAAAGTGGGGTCAACCCCATTTTGGGTAATAACTAGGTGAAAAATTAACATTTTTTAATTTTTTTTGATTCTGCTTGTTCTTACGGCGAATTTATAATAAAAAATGTCGTGAAAGGAAAAAATAATAATTTCGATAGCTTTTTTGCCTTTAAAAGTTGAAAAAAAAATTGGCTTTCATGTTTTTGGATAAAATTTCTATTTTATCTTTTTTTGATGTTTTTAATATATTTTTTTTTGAAAAGTACATAAAAAAAAAGAACAATTTTAAAAAAAATTCATCAAAAAAAAATGTAACATGGCCCGGCATGGATTGACCCCACTTGTAAATAATTACCGAATTGATTTTTAAAATATTCAAAATCTGTAAGATTAGCAATCCAAAATAATAATGTAAATTTTTAAATTCCAAATTACAATACTTTTTTTCTCAAAAATAATTAATAACTTTAGCGATTCGTCCCTGGTGAAAATTACCACCAGAAATAGTAAATGCAACTTCCTTAGAAGTATTTAAAAAGAAGATATTTGATTATCTGTTATCAGTAGACTTATGAGTGCTGAGTAGATTGTCATTTAATTCTTAAAATGTAGTAAGTAAAATGTTAAAAATTTAGTAATGCATTTATATTATTTTTTGTATAAACAGTTGTAATTATTGAAATTGTTTAATATTGCCATTTGGCCTGTATCTTAGCTCATTAAGGTAGTTGTCATGGTACAATATTGTTAAAAAATTAGATATTATACGCGCCGCAAAAGTATATGAGCTTGTAAATAAGTAATCCATAATTTTTACCCAAGATTATACCCGTAGAGATGCAACCCATACAATTGTTTCTGTCCGACTCTGTAGATATATACTTTTTCATAAATTGTTGAACTTTAATCCGTTATTTATAAATAATTAGACGGTCAAAAATTTTTTTTAAACTCACAACAAATACATTTAAAGACTTTTATGTCAGTTTTTTGAAAGTTTCTGACATTTTTTTTTTATAATTAAGAAACTGGTACAGAACTGCAAAGATCGTATGCAATCAATGATAAATATCTAATTTTTAATTGAATTCATCTCGGGTTATAGATGGCCAATCGACTTCAAATTTTAAGGGTAATTGTATCAGTATGTCTTTAATAAGTATACAAAAATTTAGAATTTTCTGATGGTATGCCTTAACCACGATAACTACCTTAATAAATAAATAAAATATCGCTTAGAGTCGGATTTTATGAAGTTTTGACAACTGTTATATGTTTATATCATTATACCGAATGTAATGAAAATTAATTACCAGTTATTTTACTACTATATTATTTTGTCAGCGGATGTTTTGTTACGAAACCAGCAAAGTAATCTCTACAAAAAGAAGGTATAATTACCGAACATTTCTCTTCTCAATCTATTCATTTTTCTTTAAAAAAAAAAATACTTACCGACACAGGAAAGATTCTAGCGAAATACAGAGGCCATTGTTTAGCCATATCAACGACATTTTTCTTCATCGTAATTTTATGCTGCGTACTTTGAAGGTTTTCCAAAGTAATTCCGTAGTTATCAAGTAGTTTAAGCATATTGTGGCGCTCATCTTTAGTGATTCTCATGTGATTCGACGCCAGAACATCATAAGCAACTTGACAAAATACCAAATGAAGCGCCAGAGGACTTGAAAGTGTTTCATTCGGAGCAAAAACTTCCTTTTTCACTCTCAGAGTCCAAGCGACTCGATTATAAGTGAAGTGTGTGTTCGAAGTAGGTGGATGAAGTTTCGTATCAACGATCTCCTGAGCTTTCTCAATCTCTGGTTTTTCTGGCGGCGGCAAAACAGGTTTGAGGAATTCTGGCCACTCTTCAATCTCAATCCTCTCTAATTTGTCGGTTTGGTGTGTCGAAGCAATGCTGGACCGTCGCTCCATATCATGGTCCAATTTTTTGAAGCTTTGTCTTGCTACCACGAAAGACTCTCTTGTATTGGGCACAACTCCGAATTCGCGAGTCGAGGGTAGTCCAAAACTGTCGCGAGATTTTGGCGATAAGTCTCTCATCATTCCGAAGGAATCTCTCTTGGAATTTTCGTACAAATCACGGGAGTATTTCGGATCAAAAATGTCTGAGCTTGCATCACGGCGAGAATCAAAATCTCCGTGAGTGGTGCTTCCGATATCGGTGCTGTCTTTGCTGTTGTAATAGTCTTTTGAATTTTGATCTCGGTCTTGGCCCTCACGCAAGTGTTTTTGAGACGCAAAAATGTCTCGGCTTTGGCTAAACATGTTCTGGTTTTTCGAGAAGTGGTCGTGAGTATCGGAGTCAGGTGAAGTGCGGAAGTTGTCGCGGTTTTTAGGTTCCACAGGCGCCGGTGGAGAACGTGGTTGTGGTACACCTGATTGACTATAAAAAACGAGAGGAAAAAAAAGGTAAACAACTTGGGTAGATAAACAACATTAATATTATAAATTAGCTTACTTAGTTTTAATGATAAACATATCATTTTTATTGTTTAAGAAAATACCGATTAAGAAAACCTGTCAGACAAGTTTTAAAGCTTACAATACAAAAAGAAAAAATCTACCTGTTACTGTAAATACTTCCACCTCTTGGACTGGGAGGCTGCGGCGGTGAGATCGGGGGAGGCGGAGGTACGGGCCTATTTTCCATTCTTTCGATTTGTGTTCTCACAACGTGTACCTGCGTCATCATTTCGGTGGTCCCTTTAGAGGTCACGCTTTGAGTATCATCCGCCGTTGAGGCGTAATCGTCCCATCTTCCACCTGACATCATCATCATTACATTGTTAAGTCATATTAAATTAACGTAGAGAGTGAATATAAACAGTTTATTTGATGTTAACAATTGAAAAAAATAATGGGAAGAAAATATTGAATTTAATGGATTTGAAAAGGAAAATAAAAAGTTAATTGGATAGTTTATAGCTAAGATAGTTAATTTACTATTGAATGAATGAATGATTACCTAACTGTTGCTGGAGCAGAAGCTTTCGATTGTCCTCCAGCCTATTGACCTTTACATCTTCCCGGAGCAATGCTGGCTTCTCAGTGGTCTTGGTTGAACGAACACTGTGATTTGCAGTAACTTTCTCTAAACGTTGGCGCATCTCCGAGCTGAGTTTTAACTTGCCTATGCTTCCTGGCGATGGTCTTTGAGCTCCGACTTCGTAACCAGCTCTGAAGAAATTTTTTTATTTGTTGTAGATAATTTAGCCATTTTTTTTAAATACACTGAGAGAAAAAATTTATTTTAGAAAAAATAGTTGTGACAAGAAATTAATTTATTGAAAATTTTGTTTCTTAGCTGAAGAAGTAAAAATTTTTCTGAGTATTTTTCTTGCTGAAAAAAAGTTTCTTTGATATAAAAAAAACAATTTTAGGTAGAAAACTTGAGAATTTTCATTTAAGGTCATTTTTTTTTTTTTAAATCTAGAAAACTTTTTCTTCAACAAGAAAGTTACTGTGAGAAAAATTTTTATTTCTTCAGTTAAGAAATAAAATTTTCAACAGATTAATTTCTTATTACGACCTCAGTATATAATGATATAATAGGGTAGAAAAGGGAATTGATTTATCAATTTAAGAACAACGCTAAAATTTATTGGATACTTTTGTTTGACAATAAACGGCTACGTAACAAATCACCCGCACGCCATTTCACCCCCGACAATTCACCGCGACAATTTCATGATTTTTTTGAATTTTAATTCAAATTTGATATAAAAAAAAATATTTACAAATATTTATAAAAAAAAAATTACAAATATCCCGGACACAGTGGCCCTAAAATGTCGCGGGTGAAATGACGTGCCACGCAATAAACCAGGGAGTGCGCAATAGCCTATCAGATTCGGCTTTTGCTAACCAAAACATTGGACCGGGTTCCAGCCCGACGTACACCAATGAATATTTTCAATGTTTAAAAGTATTTTTCTGCTCAGCCAAAAAAAAAAAAAAAAAAACGAGTCCAATCATAAAAAATAACCTTAGTAGTTTATGCGACTTTAAACAAATAAATAAAAAAAAAAAAAAATAAACCAGGATAGAAATTTAAAAATACTTAGTTTGTAAAGTAACTGCGCAACTTTTAGTAATTTTGCCTAGCCTGTATTAATGAAAAGAGTAAACTTAAATGTAAATACAGTTTTGCATCAAGTTGATCAATATTGGTCTACTTAAATTTCAAGCCTATATTTATTTTTTAATTAATAGTAATCAACTTCCAAGTTCTAAAAAAGTAAAAATAACTTACTTAGATTTTTTCTTCTTCTTATCTCCTTCTTCCTTATGATTTTCATGTTTCGTAACAACAGACGTCGAAATAACTGTATGATTTTCAGCTTTTGTTTCCGCAATAACGTTTTCGATTTCAAATTCCTCCCAATCAACCGATCCCTCCCCATTAACATTCCCATTGGTATTATTATACTCCTGATACTGCGGAGTAATTTTCCGTTGCTGCTGATGCTGGCGCATTTTAAACTCAGTAAAACTGTCCTGATTTTGCTGCTCATTCGAGTCACTAGGAGGTGGCCATCTCCACTTCCCGATGCGAACAGTCTTGGCCCTTCCATAGGGGTCCAAAAATGGCCTAGACTCCGAAGGATCATGGGCATCTAATGGTGGCGGCATTGGAGGAGGCGGTGGTACACCTTTAGCTATCCCAGGACTGCATTCAGTACTGCTTTTCCTATTTTTCAATTCACTTAACACATTAGTAAAATTACTCTGAATATTGCCTCTTCCAGAACTAGTTCTTTTTAACTCCGGCGTAGCTGAAATTTTCCTCTCAACACTTATTTTCCTAGCCGAGTACTCAATACTAGTTTTTCTGTTCAAATCTAGCCCAGCTTTCTTAGGTGGGCTCTGGGATCGATGAACTTGAGCTTTGACAGTCACTGTCTCTAAACGTTGACTAAGAGGGGTTGATTGCGAAGGCATGGCACGATTTGTTTGTTCACCATCTGAAAATGGTAGTGGCTGTTGAACGCCATTTTGGACTAACAACTGTTGAAATGCTTGATTCTGAGCCAGTAATTGCTGCTGAATTTGAAGATTCTGGGCCATCGCACTTTGTAGGAAGGCTCGTTGAAGATTTTGCTGGTACGCGACCATATCTGCGCTTTGATTTGGCGGAGAATTTGGATATTGAGGTAAATTAAGTCCTTGCATGTTGTAAATCGGAATTGGAAGAAAACCCGAGCCCATATTTAAGTTAGAATTCTGTCCTGATGGCAGCGACCCCGATGCGGCTGGAGGAGAGAACATTGGCATCATCATAGGTGGCGACATCATCCCCGGTGACAAAGGACTGAAGTTAAATGCTGTATTTTGATTAGGAATGTCCATATTTCCTCCGCCGCGAATCTTAGCAGACAATTCTGCCGAAGATAGCTCTTGTATCACAAGATCATCGGTAATGGCCTCTAAAAAGTCATCTAATGTTTCAGATTTTTTAACATCATCATTCACATTCTTAAAAGTCCCCTTTATACTCGCAGCTAAGCTCCTAGCATCAGAAAGCTCGTCCAAATTGCCATCCAAGACAGGCATAAATAGTTCATCCAAAAACTGGTCGACATCTGATGCCTGACTGGGAACTCTGACTCGTCTCACATGCGAAGCCAGAGATGGTGCTTCGCTAGTATCAGACATTGCCGAAGACTTGGCGCCATACTCGCTTTTCTCGATGTAAGCTCGACTAGATTGACTACCAGGTATCGTTCGCTTACTCGGGTACTGAGCTTTAATGAACCTGGTTTGAGACCTTATATAGCTGCTCTTGTCATCTTCAGACCTTCCAGTTTGACTCACTGACTGTATGTCCGGGTACTCGAAGTCTATCGTCAAATCTTCTTCTTCTTCGATGTTTGGCTCGGTAGTTCTACCGATTCTGCTGTATTTTCTTTCCTGTGACACTTCTGAGCGGGTCATATACTCGGAGTTAGAGTTAGCTGATACTTCGCCTATTCGTTCGAGACTGTGGTATCTCTCGTTTAACTTTGAAGAAGAAAGCCCTAAATTAGTCAGTTTACTTGGCGGTAAAATAATTTCTGATTGAAGTAGATTGTCAAGACTTCTACTTCGTTGTTTTTCTTTCTCGAAGTAACGATCATTCAAGGCCGATTGTCTAGATAGTCCAATTTCTCCGGAAGACTCTAAAACTGGTTCGTGAGACTGCTTTCTTGTCTATAATTAATCACAAAAAATTCATATTATGACATTTTTTATTTTGTAGAGATGTTTATTTAAATAACATCAAACTGAAAATTTTTATAAATTTTTGCATTTAGCAATTTAAGGCTTCTTAAATTTAAAACATCGCTAAGTTTCCGTTCGCTTAAAGTAGTTGTCGTGGTTAAGACATAGCGTCAGAAAATTCTAAATTTTTGTATACTTATTAAGGCCATGATACAATTACCCTAAAAATTTGAAGTCGATTGACCACCTATTGACCACGCTCTCTGCAGTTCTGTACCTGTTTCTTAGTTATAAAAAAAAAACTAACTTTCGGAAACTTTCAAAAAACTGACAGTCTTTTAATATATTTGTTGTGAGTTTAAAAAAAAAATAAAAAAAAATTTTTGACCGTCTAATTATTTATAAATAACGGATTAAAGTTCAACAATTTATGAAAAAGTTCAACAATTTATATATCTACAGAGTTGGACAGAAACAATTGTATGTGTTGCGTTTCCACGGGTACAGTCTCGCGTAAAAATTATGGATTACTTAGCTACAAGCTCATATCCCCCATGAAAAAAAAAAATATATGTCAAAATACATAAAAAATGTATTTTAAATATATTAAAAATCTATAAAAAATATATATAAAATATGTATAGCAAATATATTTTTAATAACTAACTTTTGGCCGATTTTCATATATATTTTATATATTAAAAATATATTTTAGATACATTAAAAATATATTTTTTTTATATTTTTAGCTATGTATTTTTTATGCATTTTAAGATATATTTTGAATATATCTAAAATATATATGAAAATCGGCCAAAAGTTAGTTATTAAAAATATATTTACTATACATATTTTTTATAGATTTTTAATATATTTAAAATATATTTTTTATATATTACGAGATATATTTTTTTGATATTTTTTTTTCATGTGGGATACTTTTGCGGCGCGTATAATCTCTAATTTTTTGACAATATTGTACCATGACAACTACCTTAATTCAACAATACTTGGGATTATAAAATGAATATTAAGATTAATAAATGAAAAATCAATACTAACAGGTGATTTTATTACCGGTGGCTGAGGTGGAGGCACTGCCGGTCTTCTAGGCGTTTGAAGTTCCGGTTCAACAGGCTTGTCCACCACCTTCGTCACTGGTTTTCTCTCCAAAGGCTGGAAGGTCTTTAGCACAGGCACTGGTATATCCATGTCTTGTTCCAGTTCACGAATGACTTGTGTATGCTGAAAGAGTAAAACATATATTATGACGGTAAATTCTCACGCTCGCATTCTCATTTTCGCTGATTAACAATACTGATCCATTCCTGACTCTCACCAGTAACGGTTAAAACATCTACATTATATATAATAATATATAACACTAAACACCCCACTTTACCTCTCTCTTTTTAATTGGAGGGAAGCTGTTCTTTCGTTGTTCTAGGAACATATGTTTTGCCGCTGGGAATGCCGGGGCCAACTCCATCTCGGAGATTAAGTCTAATACATAGTCAAACCCATTTGTCTCGCTGACCATCGTGTCGTAATTCCAAAGACTAACAGTCCAACCGGAATTATCAACTCCGTGGTTTTGAATTGCTAGGTTAGCTAATTCCTCGCAAGTTGTCCAAGAATCAACTGCACATGTTGTTGTTTCACCTGTTTGTTGTTGGATTAATATTAATGATGTTTATAGAAAAAAGGTTTTAGGAGTTTAGTGATACAGCGGCTAATTGAGGATTATTAAATTTATTACCGTCATAAAATCTGACGTTAAGAGCCATGTTTACTCGGTTTCTATTAGCTCTCCATTCGAGCACACACGGTGGATAACTTCTTGGTACATGATGAGCTGTTAATTGATTGTTGTTCATTATTCTTATCACTGTACGTTCTCCTTGAAGGAGCTTGCGTTGACAATAAGCCTTGTATCCATTGTAAGCGTGATCTGAGACATATCTAAGAGACAAAAATAAACGCGTATAATTTAGAGTTAATAGATTTATAAACAATTTATTTGTCATAAATCGGGGATTTTTTTTTATTTTATTAAATTCTATAACATGTCTACACAGAAAAAAAAATTTACTTGAATCAAGTAAACAATTTTAAAAAACTTATTCTTAATTTGAGTAGAAAAATTCTTAAACTAAGAAATTTTCCTTGATTCAAGAATTTTTCATCTTGATTCAAGACAATGAAACCCTTCAAAATTATTTTCTTGGTTCAAGAATTTTCATCTTGATTTAAGTTAAATTTTTTTTCAATGTAGAATATTGCCCTAAATTTTCAAGTCGATCGGAGTAAAGGCTTAAGAGATAGAGCTTTCGGAGTTTAGCGCTCAAAACTTTAAACGCATTTTTCTCAAAACGCTATTTTCAAAGTCGATTGTCAAGATTTCTCGAAAACTACAGAACCGATTTTGATGAAATTTGGCACGTGTCTTCGAGATACGATTGACAAGAACTTGGACGGAGGATTTATTTTTTTAATCGCAACTAATTTAAAAAATAAGAATGTGAAAATTTTAGTTAAAATTGCATTTTTTTTTAAACACTTTCAAAAATCCAAATTAAAAAATTTTTTTTTGTTCAAACGTTCAAATTCTAGTTTTAGGTATTAATTAATAAATAAAAGACCCAATTTGATTTATTGATTTCACATGATCCTGTTATGAGTTTATACACTAATAAAAAAACTAACTTGAGAACCAAAATCTTGAGCCAAGAATACCATTTTGAAGAAAATGACTTTCTTGAGTCAAGAGAATAAATTCTTGAAACAAGAAAATTTTCTTAAACCAAGAATAATTTTTTAACTCAAGATAATCATTTTCTTTAAAATGGTATTCTTGGCTCAAGATTTTGGCTCTTGAGTCAAGTTAATTTTTTTATCGATGTACTGTTAACGCGAAAGCTTCATTTTTTTTGAGAGGTCTCCGGAAAGACGTCGCAATGACTGAGTTTTAAATATTTTTCAACGAAAATTGCAGAAAATGTATATTAAATATGTGTCTTTAATATAAAAAGAATATTAAATTGAAAATTTCATTTTTTACAAAAAAAAAAAAAAAAAAGAAGTGTCTATTTAAGCGTAAAAAAATCCTGATAAATTCACGCGGCGTGAATTTATTAGGACTTCTTACGTTTGAACAGACATGTCCAAAAAAAATTTTTTTTGAAAATATGCCATTTTTTGACGGAGTAAGCGCATGTAACCCCTTAAGATCAACTAAAATGTGTATAACAACAAACTTACTTCAAAAAGTATTTAAATAACGTTGGACTAGGTTGAAAAGCTGACAAGCAATTGGCTAGAAGCAACCATCCTCGTTCTTTATTTTGATCATTTTCATTCTTCCAGGTTTGATTGGCCAGTTGACAAAGTATTTCATCACGTAATTTCTCATTGACAATCCCTTTATTAACAATATAGTCACCTAGCGCATGCTCCCGTTTTCCGCTGAGATTATTTTCATTCATGAATCTTAAAATCAGCTTGAATATCATCAGCGAATCCGTATAATCTTGATCCCGTGCCTTAGCCAAGAACGGGGTCTTTATTGGTTCGCGCTTCATGCCAAAAATGTGACTTTTGAAGTAAATATTAGTAAATTTAGAGAACTGATGTTGGTCAATATCCGATGGCAGACTGTACGTGAGAGGAAGTGGAGTAACAGAGCCGACTACTTTCAATAAGTTCCTTTCGGTATGCAGCGGTTGCCAATCTGTCGAGTAATTATTTGTTTAGTAATATAATAATATTGCCGGTAATAAAAACTGTAATAAGCACAAGTAAAATATTTACCGTCGAGTTTACTGTAAATAAATGCCAATTCCGCTGGAATTTCAAGATGATTAACGCCAGCAACAGCTCTGGAAGTTCTTTCCTGTTCTTCCCGTTGTTGTTTGGCTTTAGCGCGTTCTCTGCTTGCCCTTTCTATTTCCGCGCGTTTAGCCATTTCTTCCTTAAGTACTTTGAAATTTTCTCGTTCTTTTTTACCACGATAGAGCTTTTGCGCCATAATAACGCCTTTTTTCAAAGCACGGAAATTTTTCCTCTCGCGATAGCCACGGTAGACTGCTTGAAGAAAGACAGTACTACGGGATATATTTAAAAATCTACGTCTTGCTAGAAAACCTCTCGTGTATCTGAAACAAACATTAATAACAACAATAAATATAAAAAGCACCATTCGGCCACACTCGATATTAATAGCTAGATTTTTTGTTTGAAGATTGAAAAAAATACGATATTAAAAGGCAATAATGCCCTAAAATTTATTTTTTATTAAATTTTTGCAAATAACGATATGAGACTGACTATAACAAATAGATATTCAAAGATATCTACCTAAAAAATAGGATTTCTAACAGACGAAAGTCATTTGATGATAAAAGCTAAAAATTAATTTATTCTTGATATTTTTTAATTTTCCCAACTACGAAATAAATTGAAAAAAGTATCAAAAGTCGACGAATAATAGCTTAAATTGAAGATAATAATGTGAACTTTAAAATAAATTTTACGGCTTAAAAATTATTTAAAGAAAAAGGCCCGAAATACGTTCATTGAAAAATTTTTTCAAATTTTCAAAATCATCGAATTAATTAAAAAAATCATAAAAACTAGAAGAATAATAGCTTAAATTGAAGGTAATTAAATGAAGTTTGAGATAAATTTAATAGATTTCATCTATCTTTTACATCTGAAAAATTCTTTCCATAAAATATGCGAAATTCGGAATTTTTTTAAAATAAAAAAAATTTTCAAATTGCCCAATTGCCCAATTTTAAAACACAGTAACTGTAAAATTTTTATTCCTGATTTTTTTTAGTATTGCTGCATTTCTTATAATTTTTAGACCCTAATTTCAAGTACTTTTTTAACCCGTTCCTGCCTTTACGGTCATTTTTTTCTGCTAGTATAAATCTAATTCAAGTGGATAGTAATATTCCATCTTCACTAACAATTTGGGACAGATCGTCCCTGGAGAGTTAGGTCGATGGGTAACCATCGAATTTGAACACTAGTTAGCTGGTGAATGCTAGTATCTGTTAACTCAATTTTTAAGTATTAACGATGGAAAGCCACTGAGAATGAAGAGCAACTTTTGAAAAAGTCCATGAAAAATTAACCAAGCCAGGAATCAAACCTGGATCTCCTCGATTACATGTCAGGATGTTTTTACCATTAAGCTACCGGGTCATTCTCCACTTACTTCTTCTCAGTATACTCTTAACTCTCAGTAGCTGTTAATACTTGACTTTACCCCCTCCCTTTAAACTCTATACTACGATGGTAGTTGTAGTACTTCTGTTTATATTTCTAGGCACTTGAATTAGATTTATACTAGCAGAAAAAAATGACCGTAAAGACAGGAACGGGTTAAAAAAGAATTATATTATCACGGTCGGAAAAATTAGTAGAAGTTAAAATTTCAAGTACTTTTTCTTAAAAATATATATATTCAAGTATTTTCTATTCATAAATTAAATTTTTTATCAATTTGGCGTGCAAACTTTTTTCTAATAAGAAAAATTTTAAAAAATCTTAAAATTGTCAGTTACTGTGTTTTGAAATTGGGCAGCCGACTTGATCTTAGTATTGATCCACAGAATGAGCCCACAAAATTTCATAAAGATCGATTGATCTTTTTTAACATTACTCGATGAAATGAAACATATTTTGACAAAATTTTCTAAAAATTACATGAGACCGGCTACAACAGATAGATTTCTAAAGAAATCTACCTAATAACAGCAATAAAATTATCGCTCTAAATAAAACAAAAATGCGAATGGTAGATAATTGGTGAGTATATTGGACTTACCGTTGAACGGTAATAGCTGCGCGTTCTAAAATTAACGCTCGATTATACTCCAAGTTCCTTTCGAGTGATTCACGAAGAAAAACGCGGGTCAAGCCTAATTGATATTGATCATGAGCGTCTGCTGGTGCAGCTTTGTCTAAGATTATGCGACAGAGTTCCTTGTTGGGCGCGCCTCTAGGCAATCTTGTGGATATCAAGTACCGATACCGATCTACAAAATGACCAAAGAGAAGCCGTACTGGATAACCGGTCTTTCTGATCCGTATCGTCTCAAGCATTCCCGTGTAACGAAGTTGCTCCAGAACACAAGGCATGTCGAATTTCATTGGCGACTTGTCGTTGTTCGGCTTAATGCATCTCACGAACCACGGATTGCATTGAGACATTGACTCTAATAGCTGCTGAAGACTGTCGTGGAACCGCGCGGATACTGTTGGTGTTCTTGGTTTCATCGTGACAAATCGACCATTTGGTTTGTTCACTGTCTTATTGGCCTCGTGCGCAGATCTCACGTGCTGGAACATCTTACTAACCATCTGAATTTTACTGCTAATGAGAAGCTCTACGACGTCCGATCTCAATGTGTCTCGATTTTTGTCCAAGAATCCGTCGACGTTGTACCAGACTTGACCGGCGTAGTGCTTTATCGCGAACTCCGCGGAATTCATCCGTGGTCTAGAGTAAAGTTCACTGAGGGCGTGATTGTAGTGGCATTTCTCGAGAAAAGAAAGATCGGTGGCTTTTGGAAAATTACTTTCATCATCTAGCAGGTGAAGAATTCCTACTGGTTTCTTGGCAATCAAATGAATAACTGGTAGATTGTCCTGTGGGTGAATAAAATTGATTAAAAAAAAAGTAATTCGTTATCATTTCTTTAAGAAATTAAGAAAAGCTAGCAACCTGCAGTCATTATAATGAGGAAACTTTGGCTTAAAGCTTTTTTGATATTTATAATCATAATCACACTACACAGAACAAAAATGTTCTTGAATCAAGTATATAATTTTGAAGAACTTCATCTTCTTGATTTGAGTAAAAAAATTCTTAATCTAAGAAATTTTTACTTGATTTAAGTAAATTTTGCTTGATTCAAGAATTTTTCGTCTTGACGATTCAATTACTCTCTTCAAAATTATTTTTTTGGTTCAAGAATTTTCCTCTCTAATCAAGTTAATTTTTTTTTCAGTGTATACATAGTTTGGGAATTTTTTAAATAAATTTTAAACATAATATTGCTATGATAGGATCAATTACGAATAATTTGATAAACAAGTGTGTCGGAATAAATTTAGAGAACCAACAAACTATTCAAAAAAATTTTTTTTTTTAAACATAAAATTTTTTTAAGCATTGATGTTATAAACTAATTCACATTAAAATTTCGTATAAGAAAATTATTCATAGAAAATCTCTGTATTATTTTTAATTTTGATATTGTCTGTTAAAGGTGAATTTAAAAAAATAATAATTTAAGTAACTAAAAAACAGGCTTCAATAGAAAACCAAACTAAAAAGGAGAGAAAAATTTTCAAAAAGTTTAAAATTAAAATAGAGTGATTAACAAAAGAATTCACTTTATCGTGAACAAGTACGAGTTGTGATAATAACTATGTGACTGCCGAGATTTACGGATTATGAATAAGAAAACTTTGGCTTAACGATTTTTTGATATTTATAATCACACTATTCATAGTTTGGGAATTTTTTAAATAAATTCAAAAAATAATAGTGTTATGAAAAGATCAATTACAAATAATTTAAAAGACAAATGTGATGGAACAAATTTAGAGAACCAACAAACTATTCAAAACTCCTCCAAAAACTTAGCATAAAAAATTGAATATCATTGAAAAATATCTAAACCCGTGAGAAGGCACAAATTCTTGTCTAGACCTTTTTGATGATACCAAATTTAACTATGAAAGTTCTTCTCAAAATAATAATATGCTCGTCACAAAAATTTTTTTACTCTCTCAATTATTTAAATCACAAATGAATATCGCTGAAAAAATTAAAGAACCAATTTACGATAAAGATATATCGGTTACAAAATTTTTCTTAGTCTCTTCATTATATAAATTAATTTTTACCTTATACTCACATTCATATGTACAAAATAAAATAATTAAATAAACATAAATGACGTTTATCGTGAAATTCGAATCTATTTAAAACTTTTGGGAGAATTTATCATAATAAATTAACTATTGCTTAAAAGCATATGAAACCTCAAAAAAGTACAAATTCAGGCCATGGTCTTTTTAATGATACCTTTCCTTATTCTTTAAATTATATACTTTATCCGAAAGTGTTGATAAACATGCAAGAAACTTAAAATTTGACGAACTATCTCCAAAAACCATCAAAAGCTTCCAAAAAGCTAATAAATAATTCTTTAAAAAACTTACAGTGTAATTAATAGTCGTCCAGTCAATTTTTTCTTTCGCATATTCCTGCTGTTCTAGTTTGAATATATGTTTGTTGAAGTAGAAATGAAGATTTTCATTAGCGTAGTTGATGCATAGTTGCTCAAAGCTGTTTTCTGTGAAATTCTCAAACCCAAAAATATCTAGGATGGATATCGCCGAGATTTGTTTAGTTCCTTTGTAAACAATGTGGTTGACCCGTGCGACTAGCCAAGAGAAAAGCGAGCTATAGAGAGCCTTTGCGAAGGCATCTCGCGCGTCTAAGGCTTGGTCAATATTTAAGGCTGTTAACACTCTTTCATTCCTCGCTTCCTAAATACATAAATTACTCTTTTATTCACTACACTGTAATTCACTTTACTGTCGTAAATTAAAAATTTAAACTTACGGTAGTTTTTGTCGTAAGCGCCCGAATAATTCCCTCGACATTTATCTGCAAAAGATGAGCCGCCCAGCGTATTTCGGCATCCGAGCCTACTTCAACGCCCTCTTGACCGTGTCTCATTTGCTTTCTATGGAAATAGACATTCCCGAGATGAAGAACACTTGCCAAAATTCGGAATATGGTGTCTTGTTCTTCGGAAGTGAATCCGAGGACTTGCATCGCTGATAGCAAGGCTTTGAAATCTTGGGTGTCATTTTTTCCATCTATTTGACAGCTTCCTCCCTTAAATTATTATTTATCATGATAATTAATTGTTTATTTGTTGGTACCTAATGCTTCCAAAGATTATTAGAAGAGAGTTTACCTGATTAAGGTAAAAATACTTGTCGGGAGTAAGAAGACCGTATTTGTCTCTCAGTTGTTGATCAAGGCCAGCGAGAAGTTCGTAGAATACATGATAGTTTCTCTCGTCTGATGCCTGGGTTACTATTCTACTCTTTTCTAATAAATACTGCGTTACTCGTCCACCGACTATCACTCCGCTATAAATTTATGATAAAAAATTTATGTAATCCGTCAAACTAATAGGTTAGAGAAGATTTATTGGGCGAAGAAGGTAGGCTAAGTTTACATTTAAATTCAAATTTTGAGAAAATTTTATTACTACATATGAGTTGAATAAACTGGAGTATACAAAATTTGACATTTGTTTTGTATGAGATTATGTACTTCTTCAAGGCTAAATTGGTGAATCTGTAGACTAATTATTAACGAAGAGATTTATACTTTGTATTGAGTTGATAATGTTTAGATAATTGAAGATGATAGTCTACACGGAAAAAAGAAAACGAGAAAAATTACATTATATAATGTAACGTGGCGCTTCATATAAAAAACGGGAAAAATTAAAGTTTCAGATTGTAATTATTAGAGATTTTGTAAGAATTACATTGTAAAATGTAAATATTACATTGAAAGTTCTGTAAATTAACATTCAAAGTTTGAATTTATAAAATTGTTCCTTCGAACTGCAATTTTTCTAGTATTTTATATGAAGCGACGCTTATTACTATTTATAATGTAATTTTTCTCTTTTTCTTTTTTCCGTATACGGATTGATCAATAAACTTCTTAGAAAATTAGTGAGGAAAAGAATTCTTAAAAAAAATTTGCGGTATAAAATAAATTTTTATTATAGAAAAGAAATGAATGCCCGGGTCGAAAAAAAATCTTAATTTTGATTGAAAATTCAAGTCAAAAACCTCTCAATTTTAACTTGCTTAAGCAAGTTAGCAAGTAAGCAAGTTAACTAATTAGTTTCTGTTATAAGTGTAAAATTTCCATAATATTTGATTTACTTTTGACTTTTTTTGGCTTAATTAGGATCGATTTAAGACAAAAAAAAAGTCACAATTAAGTTAAATAAATAATTTAAATAAAAAACAGTTAAGATTAAGACAAAAAAAGTCAAGATCTAAGTTAAAAATGTCGGTAAATTGACAACTTCAAGTGAAGTTAAGTCCAACTAAATCAAAATTAAGATTTCTTTTCGACCCGAGTGGTATAAGTTTTTTATTGTTAAAAAAAAATGTTTGTTTTGTACGCTTCATTGAAATAATAATGAAATAGTAATTGTAAATAACTTACTCTCGAAAATGAACTTCAAGATATTTTCCAAATCGACTACTGTTATTATTCCTCGGTGTTTTCGCATTTCCAAAGCTTTCTAAAAGAGGCGCAGCTTCCAAAATTTGTTCGGTAACAAGATTACTTGGTGCACGATTAACAGCCGCCAGATATTGCATTACAAGTTTAGTAGATTCGGTTTTACCGGAACCAGATTCACCAGAAATAACTACCACTTGGTTTGCGGTTGAGTTATTAGCGGCTGAAACTTGACTATAAGCCGAAGAACCCATGGCAAAAAGATGTCTGGAATTAAGTATATTTGAATATTATTTCAATGTCAACATAGTTGTGTATTTATGATTATTTATATATTCTTTTTTTTATTTTTAATTTACACTTACGGCGGTAATGTTCCGAGGATTCTTCCTTCGTATAATTTGACTTGGTCTAAGCCATAAATGTCAAACATCTTGTACGGATTCACGGCCACGAGGATACTGCCTGTATATGTCTGTAATTAATAATATGAGATAAAAAACCGGTTATTAACCGAAAATAAAAATATAACTGTCAGATTAATGCAAAATATTTTTTTAATAAACTTACGTAGATAAGCTCTTTGTCATATCGGATTTTTAGGTTCCAAAGTAGAGATGCTTCATTTAAATCACTACAAAAATTTGTTAATTTTATTACTTGTATTCTTATAGCAGTAATTATTGTTATAAAATAATTCATTTGAAAATGGGCAAGGTGTTATTATCTACTTATTTTTTCTTAATAATTTTGCAGAAATAATTAGTAAAAAAAATTAAAATATTGTGTTGTAATTGAAAAATTGTCGAGTCTTGTCAGAGTATGAATCAAGTAAACAAATTTGAAAAATTTCATCTTCTTGATTTTCGTAGAAAAATTGGTAATTATTTACAAGTGGGATTACCCCATTTTTAGCCATAACTAGGTAAAAAATTAACATTTTCAAATTTGTTTTTTTGATTCTGCTTGTTTTTACGGTACATTTATGATAAAAAATGTCGTGAAAGAAAAAAATAAAGATTTCGATAGCTTTTTTGCCTTTAAAAGTTCGAAAAAATTTTGGCTCTCATGTTTTTGGATAAAATTTCTATTTTATCTTTTTTTTGACATTTTTGATATCTATTTTTTTGAAAAGTATATAAAAAAACGAACTAAAAAAAAAAAAAAGTTGAATAATACAATTTTCTAAAAAATTTGTAAATTTTTTTTAAAATTTGTTAAAATTGTGATAATCAACTTTTTTTTTAATTGTTTATTTTTTTAATGTATTTTTAAAAAAAAAAAAAAAAATATATATATATATATATATATATATATATATATATATATATATATATCAGTAAAATCAAATAGAAATTTCTTTCAAAAAATTGAAAATGAAAATAGTTGACACCACTTGTAAATATTTATCAAAAAAATCTTAAACTAAAAAATTTTTTTTGATTTAAGTAAATTTTACTTGATTTAAAAATTTTTCGTCTTGATTAAAAAGAATGAAACTCTTCAAAATTATTTTCTTGTTTCAAGATAATTTTTTTTCAGTGTAGATAAAATATTTACCGTCCAAATAATCTGTCATATCCATACTTAAAATAAAGTTCTTACATAAACCATATCAACAGAAAATATTTGTAAAATAAACTAGCCATGCAGCGCTCCATTTAATTTACACCTTGTCAATTTTCATAACACTTATTTCATAACAAATCGATTACATAAAAACCAAAGTATAAATATTATTGATTATAAAATTATTATCATTACTTCAATTGAATCATATCCTCGACTCCATTCTGCCCAAGATCTTGTCTAGGCTTCACTCCAGTCAGGTTTGTAAGCGTAAAAGTTTGCGGCTGAAAAAAAAGTTGTTTTCAACATCTTAGCAATAATATTTAAGTTGACTTTCATATTCAAGCGAAGAATATGAAACTCGATCTTAATCCATCAACATTTCATGCAACAACAACAACAATATCAAATAAAAGCCAAAACATTTTAGATGATATAGATTTATAAATTTTTAAAACGTGTCTCGTTTGCAAAAAAGTACTAGGATCAGAATCGCTAAATTTTAAACTCTAAATTCCTTTAACGAAACACGCGAGTTGTCCAAGGTCGAGCACACGTTTGAGAACAATGGAAATTTTTCTCTTCATATTATTTTATTGGTCTTTTTTTACATCTTATATTACAGCAGATGTCTTTTTATTTATTTAGTTTATTTTTGAATAAAGCCATACCAATATTATACAGGTTTTTTTCATTGTAACAAACCAGCATTTTTATCAGTCATTATCCAAACAAACTACGAGTTGTTAAACGTAATATTAATTCTTCCTCGCATTTTCTCAAATAATAATTCGTATGTTTACTTAATTTCTTGTATTCAAAATTCAAACCAAATGTTGTTATTACAAGTGCTAACTGCAAACTGTAAATAAATTACCCGGTAAAAATTTTCGTATCGCGTGTGCGTTTTGGTAATCATTTATATGCACTTGCTGCGTGTCAGGCTGTGTTTTTATTTTTTTTATATTAATTTTAGTCTGTGTATTATAAATAATATAATAAAAATAAAAATAAATAACGGTTCTTTTAAATCAAAACTACACATATGTAAGAGAGTTCGTGAAACTTAACCGGATGCACTATACACGGCCTACCTGACTTTGCTGTGACATAGGCGCAGCCACTTATGTATTGTGTCGACATTTTTCTAGTATTTCTATTTAAAAAAATTTATTTTCTTTCAATTAAAAAATTTATTTTTTTTTCATAACGGCTAAAAAATTTTATTAATTTTCATAACTTTCTTCACCAAAAAATAGCTATAATTATTTTAAAATTTATACCAACAATTAATTATTAATAATTAAAATTTTATCGATTTTTTTTAGAGTGTAAAATAATTTGTTGTAGGAAATTAAAACATAAATTTAAGTGTCTGTTTAAAACGTATAATTATGTTCAATTTTAAACTTTGCGTCTTACAACAAAAAAAAAAAGTACAAAGTATTTGATTGCGTCTATTATATACACAACTATTACTCCGTTTCGTCGCGTAATTGAAGATGTATTTTTATCAATGACTATTATTTTACGCTGATGTGCGTCGTCATCCTAGTACTAATTAAACGCTGACTCTCACTCGACGTATAATTAAATTAAAAAAAAAATTAATGCCTGTGTGATGTTTTATTTATTTTTTATTACATTGTATCATCGTTCATCGTCAATATATTTTAACTTAGCGTAATTATAACGGCAGTTGGAACAATAGAAATCGATAAATTCAAATCGATAGTTTGAACGACTGGTAATTAAAAGGCTATTTTTTACTGCGGTAATGACTGAGTGATCACTTTCGCGGAAGTGTCCAAGCATTTAATGAGGCACGCAAAGTATCTCAATTTACTCGAATTATTTGACTTTCTATGTAAGCGTTAATGTGTATGTAGGTATTTTAATATGTGATAAATACTGTCCTTAGAAAAATTTACACGTTTCTCTTTTTTTAATGAATGAGAATTAAGTGAATTAATAAATAAATTATTATTGTAATATTCATTCTCATTCTCAGTGGTAATGCTAATAACAATATCGATTTTTGCTGTTGTGTAATATATTACATCGATTCATCAATTATTTTCTCTCTATTTAAATGAACTGAAGGAATCTCTAGATTGATTTGGTAGATTGTTCTGGGATACGATCACTCGGAATTCTAAATCCAGCAATCGTTGTTACACACTAATCAAGATCTAGATCTTTTAGAATGCTAGTATAAGTCAAGTTTTCAGTAACGAGAACTGTTTTTCGACATTTTATTTTTATATAATAATAAACCTGATATATAAAGAAAAAATTATTTCCAGGTAACTGTTTACTCAAATGGTATCAAGTAAATATTTTCTTAGCTTAAGTCAAGATGTTCAGTTTATCTTATTTATCTTTAGTGAAAAATTGTATCTACACGGAAAAAAAAATATCGCTCTCAGAGCCATACTGTAATGCTACTGTAGCTATCCCTACTTTACTAACTGTTAGATTCTTACTAGAGCCATTTAGTAGATCGCTCTGACAGGAATACATTAGTTAGCTAAAATAGCTAAACCGTATTGCTGGGAGAGCCAAACGGAATTGCTGAGAGAAGTAAACGCCTCGCTGTAGTCTCTTATGTGTTGATATATTTCATAACCTCAAAAGTATTTGTTTTGTTTAACGTGAATTCACTGATGACTACCAAATAAAATATTATTTATGGATTGATGCAAATTTATTTATTATATCTAGTAATAAATTAATTTTATAATAATGGATAACTAATAAATTAGTGCATAGCTTATGATTTTTTTTTTATTTTTAAACAAATTTAAACTTAGTTAAAATAAAAAAATTATACTGAAAGTTTTTTTTCTAATTTTTAGACATTTTTTTTTAATTATAATTTTCGTATATTTATTTATTATTTGTTAAAAATTGTCAAACTTCTGATTATAATTTTATTTAATGACGTTAAAGTTAACAGTCATTTGATAATTTTTTAATTTTATTTAACAAATAAATTTTTTCTGAAAAATTATTTTTTAAAATTTGCATTTATAATTTTTTAAAATTTCTACATGTCAATTTTAAAAAAAATTTTTTTTACCATAATTTATTTGTTAAAAAAATTCTAAAAATTATTAAATATCTGCTAAATTAATTTTCAATCATATTTATTAGTGATAAATAATATGGAATCATGTTTTTATTTAAATTATAATTTATTATGATAATTATCAAAATTTTCTATTGACCTTTTTATGTCATTTAATTTAATTTTTTTATTCAATCAAAATTAAATAAATAATTTCAAATCCATCAATTAATAAATATAATTTTTGAAATTATTATTTATAAATATTATTATGCATTGAAATCATTATTTATAAATATTGTTATTCAGTTAATAGATATTGGTACGAGTGTATGTGGTTATGTTAGACGGCGCCGTTGAAAAATGTAGTTAGCGATTCTAGCTAACTAAAGTATTCCTACCGGAGCCATACAGTATTGCTACTGTAGGAAAACGTTTTGCTGTCGTAGCGCTCTACGAGTAGCTCTCTAGTAGATGGCTCCAGTAGCAATATTTTTTTTTCCGTGTAAGAAAAATTTAAGATATGATCTGCAATGGTTTTAATTTTTTTTCGTCTATCAGTCTTAAAATAAATAAAAATATATGTAAAAGTTAATTAAAATTACGTAGAAGAAAATTTTGGCTTTTATTTGAGTTTTAATGTAACACCCCCACGGAAAAATTATATAAGAAAACATATAGGAAAAAATATTTCTATTATTGCCGAAAATGTATATCGACGGTCTATATAATTAGCAATCGGTCTAACCGCTATAAAATAAGGAGTAATAACTCCTTATTTTTTAGAGGGTAAGTTTTTAACATTTTGATGTAGCAATAGTCCAATTATAAATTATTTGAATGATTCAAACCAAAATATTATACCTTTATTAGATATTAATGATATTTAATGGTTTTTTAAAGTGATAATAAATTTTAAACTAATTGTTTTTTTCGTACAAATGGAAGATTCCCGAAAATGGAGTTAAACAATTTGCTAATTAGAACGTCGATATAAAGAATTGTTTTCATATATATTTTTTTCGTAGGGGTTGAATTAGTTAAATTATAAATATCATAAAAAAAATTGTACCTTGCCAGCAATGACAGCCTGTACTGATAGCACATTAGCAGCTCGATGGTATTCCAATACTTCTCCTGGTAGCACATGACCGACACCTGGGTCGAACCACACAAGTTCACCCTATAACAATCATCAAACAAACTATTTAATACCACTCAGTCCTTATAAATAAAAAAAAAAAATCAAACAAAACAAATAAAAATTCCCACTTTTCTTAATTTCAAATCCCCCTTAACAAATTCTTTAGTTTTATCAGCATCCTGACTCTTTTTCCCCGTAATCTGGACCTTTCTTCTCCCCGTACAAAACCCGAAAATCGAAGACGAGGGAGCCGGAGATACCGATCTCGTGCTGTTTATATCACTCAGGGATCTCGTGTGTTTGGTTGTCTTAACAACAGTTGCACTTTTTTTAAACTTCTCCAACCGCGAAGTTTTCGTATCAAGCTGTCGATTTTCCGCAGTCCTTGACGCGATTCTTGTCGGAATACTTGAACTAGTGCAGCTCGAAGTTTTCCGGACACTTTTCATGTAAAGAGGCAGTGTCGTCGAATGAGTCTGTTTCGCATCACTTTTGTTCTTTGCATTAGCATCAGTAGATCTTGACTTAACATTGTGCCAAGTACTGACTCTCAAATTAGAATTTTTCGACTGCACAACACCCTTAATTTTGTTTTCACTCTCATTTACACTCCGCCTGATCACATTCGACTCCTTTGCACCCCCAACATCCCCTGAATCTTTATCCCTATCCCTAGTCCTTCTGAATTTGTCATTTGCTTCCTTGCTTTCTTCAACACTGCTGATAATTCTTCGTCTTGAAATCGCACGATCTTTCATCAAGCTTGGTCCCTTTTTATCACCTCCATCAACCTTGTCCTCTTGATCCTGACCAGCCGGTTTCGACGTCGATTTCCTCAAAATTGTCCCCGATATTTTCTTACAGTCCAGTTTCATCTCACCAGCCAAATTTCTATAACTCCTAATCGTGTTTTCTTTTACTGAATCAGCGTCCAAATCTCTGTAGTACTGAAGACTTCCCGTCGATTTTCTGAGAATGGACTCCCTCGAAATCGCCGGTAAGGACAATTTTCTTCTGCGAATTCTCCCATAAATCGGCGCCTCCCTACTCGCGGATTCTTTAGGCTGCCTAAGCGCGATATTGTAATGCGACTCGTAGGACAAATTTCTGGTAGTATGAACGATTTTCGGGAGGGTCGAGGGTCTTGGTACGAGATCACGTGTGGCGTCTCGTAGCCGATTGGAAACTGTAAGAAAATCAGCAGCCGATCTGGCACCTTCTCTTCTATCAAGAAAGCCCTCTCTCCTCTTTCCGGTATTGCAACTGCTCCCGGCATTCTTCACATACGCGGAGGATTTTAAGAGTCGCGAATCATCCTTTCTCTCCGGATTGAAGATAATCCTGCTAGGAGGCTCCAGTAAACTATTGGCCTTTCTTCTAATCGCAACCTGGACCGGGGTCCTGGGTGCCTCAAAGCTGGTCCTGCGGTTCAGAATTTCCTGTCGGGAAATCCTGCGATTTTCTATCGGGAAACCTCTTTCCTGATTATACGCTAATTTGCCTATCGACGGCAAAGTTTGAGGCCGTGATTCGACGTAAGAATTTCGCCGATCATTTTCAATTCCCGGCTTCCAATGCTGCAGTGTCTGGGTGAATTTTTCCGGATTTTCCCGACGTCTTTCCAAGATTTCCCGGCGAGATATTCCGTGACTGAAATTACTCCGTATATTTGACCGAAGTGCTTCCGGATTGCTGAATCTTTTGACGACTTGCCGACCGGATTTCGGGACATCATCATTCAGTCCGTGGTGATACTTTTTGAGTGGATGATTAGAAGCTAGGCCTGCTTGATTAGGATCTAGGTTTGGGCCGGGAAGGTTTTGCAATCCACGTGCGTTCAGTAACGGGTTGTTTCCCTTGCTCGATTTCGTGGACAAACTTTTTCTGGTTCCACGTTCTAGTTTTATTCGCTTCAATGACTCCATGACTATGGTTATGGCTGTATGACTGTCGGGCGATTGTGGTCATCGCAAATGTAAATTCGACTGAGCTGCGAAAGTCAAACTGGGCTGGCCTTTCACCAAAAATCCATTTACCCGCATTTAGTTAGTTATATTTGTAAACATTGCGTCTCACATGCGTAAATTCCACATCTAGGCGCAGCCGAGATGTTTTCTTGATCGAAACGAGTTACGACTCTCGAGAGCCAACTCACTTCCGCTTACTTTGAGGTCATTGCACGAGCTGGTACCGGGATTGCCGTACCAGTGGCCTCTTTGTAGTAGAGTTATCTTTCGCGTTTTCCACGGCTGTATAAAATCTAACACTACTCTCCACAAACTTGTTTTAGTTTCTCAAAATCAAAAATCAAGCCTTTTTCCACTACTCGAGAGGTTCTATGAACAGCAGCTGGATGAGAGACTAATTATTTAATGATTAACAATTTTATTTGTGATTTATTAAAAAATTGATTAGCTCTTTAAATAAAAAGTTTGTTAATAAATTTTATCGGCTAATCGTCACAATTTAAAAAGAAATTTAAAAACGTTAGAACTAAATCATTAAAAGAGGATTCTAAATATGAGCCAATTTTTGTATAAATTGGTTAGAATTAAATAATTAAGAAAAATCATTCAGATTCTAATAAGGACTAAAATGTTTGTTTTAGGTATAAAAATTTTTGTAATAAGAAAAATTGATCAGAAAGAACAATATTTTCATAAAAGTTAAATTATAGAAAGTATAAAAAAATAAATATGAATAAAAAAGTAACAAGTTATGCTTGTCTTCTAATAGTAAAAATATTCTACATTTATATTTAAAATTAAATATTCTTAAACTATAAAAAAATCTTCTCTTCAGAAATATTTTCAATCAAAAATTTTATGTACAAAAATGCCGTTAAATTCTTTAAATTTCTGAATTCATTAATAATCAACATCGGTTCTTTTTGTCAATATATAAACAGCAGCTTTTTAGCTTCAATAATAATTTCTTTCATCAAAAATTTAAATTACTTTCAATCATCGTAAAAACTTAGACCATTTAAATTAAATTAAATTTAAGTAAATAGGAGTTAATAAAAGATCAAAGTAAAGCTATAAATATATATTTTTTTTTTATAAGAATAAATTTGTCTCTTAATCCAGCCTTATTAGTACTGAACTTCCAACAATCGTAAGATTATTATTATTATTATTGTATGCGAACAATAATGGGTAACAGTAGAATCGTAGATGTTAAGTAATACATCAATAGGTTGATGCACTGTTCATGACACTTGATCAGGGTCATCGTACGCCGGAACCGCAAGTAAATCAGAAGCAGAAACAGAAACAGAGACAGCCCAAGGTATGCCACTGTCTACTGTCTGTACAAACTTGGCCACCAGCATGCGGCGTAAAAGTAGCATAGACACACACTTGACAATCAAGACACGAGCCAACCGATTTAACGTCTCGTATCGCGAATTTTAACTTTAGTTAGACCGTGAGCTACAAAAGCTCCGATTGGGTCCAATGGGTCACTGGTTCGAAAAATCTGGCGCCATATCACGTACCAATTGATAACGGTCTTGTTACTCTAAATTCAAATTTAACTCCATTTAACTTCTTAGATAACTTCACTAGACTCTACACAAGTTTCGCAGAGTGAAACTTTTAGGCACAAAAAACATGTATGCAAATATCGATTCAGCAATAAAAATATCCAGCCTAGTCTTCAGGATGTTCGATACGCAACTGGAGGCTCAAGTTGTTTCTTCCAACTATTGCTCCTGTTGTACAGTGGCGTAGATGGTTTTAATTAATTCTTAAAGTTAATTGCCCGTTCATCGAGGCGTTGGATCTTCGTAATACAATATATAAATAAATACAATATAATATAATTTACAAGAACATATAATTTATTCTATGTCCTCCCACATGAGCCGCTGAGATTAATGCACAAGACGCCGATATGCTTCTATGTTTTCCTAAAAGGTCGCTGGTTATGTCACTGTTTTGGTATATTATTTTATCAAGCAAATAAATAGCGAAAAAGTAATTGTTGGCGCCAATGGATCGAATGCTTTGGGGTGAAACCAACCGTGGGGTTCTCTTATATAAATTATGCGCTAAATAACCAGGCGTATGAGCAAGTGCATTAGAACGGGAAATTTTATAATGCTAGTAGCTAGTAGCTACGATAGTGAGTCAACTAGAGAGGATACCAATTTCCCTGGTGGTGTTGTAAGTTCTATGTTGTTGAAAAAATATTAATTGTTGTTACTACATAGATGTGTATTCATTAATCATCATTCATCATATTTTATAGAAAGATTTATTTCGATAATAACTGTAATTTGGTTTATATTAGGTTTTTATTACAATTAAATTTTCAAATAAATCCTTGTAATAATGACAGTTTTGCTGAATCGAAAACAATTTTTTAATTAGTTTATTAATGGTTGATAAAAACTTTTATAGCATTTTTGGATTCATGAAGGTTTGATGAAAATTAATTGTCAATACATTTTTTTAAATTTCGGCTAAGTTGTTGTTACTTGTAAACATTTTTAGAAAATTTTTTTATTTTATTGAACCCATTTAAGAACTGTTTATTGTAAATTAAAAAATTGTTTTTATTATTTCCTTAAAAGAAGCTCTTTTTGGTGTTTTGTTCATAATATCTTCAATAATGGACAAGATTAACAAATTTTTGTTCCTTCATGCACTTTTCAGAAAAAAATTTTTCAAAATATTTTTACATGCACTTTTTTTAATTTGAAATTACAAATAATTTTTAAATAATGAGTTTATTCTTAGATGTTCTTAAAAATTACCTGTTTTATTTCTAAAAATTTTGTTTTCTTTCATTCATTATTTCTAGAACCAATTTTTGGTAAATTAAACATTTTTTCTTCATATCGGTTTTTTTTATTGCTTGTAAAACACTTTAAATAAATAATAAGTATGCTTATTTGTTTGAAGTAAAATTTAATGTGTTAACAGAAATTTATTCGCGCGTGTTTGTTAACATGCCATTTTAAAATATCAACAAACCTTGTGAAATCAAACAAATCTTTTCATAATAGAATGATGATGTTACAAAAAATAACTTAGTTCGAACAACTATATTTATATTTATGGTCAACATTAAGTTTATTTTTTGTTGACAGAAATATGATAAAATAATCGCCTACGGAATAAAAAGAGAATTGCTGAATGTCATTGGAAAGTAGTGGGCACGTGCGAACGACGTGCAATTCCTTACACAGATCATTGACTTCTGACTTGGTAATGTAATGTAAGTGTTATTATACCACGCTTCATCATTGATTCTGGCTTTTTATGTCCACAAATGTAAGGAGTTAAAGATCTTTCATCAGTAAGTCTAAGTACACGCAATTATGAATCAATTGCCGGAAGCGGGTATACATAATAGGAAATATAAAATGTAACGTAGGCAGTAGGCCTGTAACTGGTATAGTAGCATATAATAGGGGCTTAATTGTTGTGTTAATATAATTAAAGATGGATAGGATTCAATTTGATTTTAATGAGGAGTTGAGGATCCTTACCACTTGCCACTCGTTGTACATCTTTGGAAATAATTAGAAATCCGGTTGGGTTGATTTCATCTTCTATATTCTGTACTCAAGAGGCTTCCGATTTCTTAAAACCTGAAAAACGAAACGGTTTTATTTAGAACGTTTTCTCTGATATAGAATATATGTTTAAGTGTTGATGATTATAGATAATAGATGAGAAGAGACAAAAAATTGTGAGAAGACAGTTTTTTTAGTTCGAGTGATCTTAAATAGTATTGTTGAAATAGAAAAGTCGGTAAGGTAATAAACTTTTTAATATTTGTAATTATAAATAGATCGTAAAAAATTTGTGGGGCAATGGAAGTTAAATGTGAAATTTCTTCTTTACTTGTTCAATTTTTTAGAATGAAATTCCAGAGTAGAGACATTTTTTATAAGGAGGAATTTAAATTGTAAAATTAAAAAAAAATATTCAAGGAGTGAAAAAGATCTAATAAATTACAATAAAGCTTCACTCGGCTCAAGATAAGAAGAAGAGTGGAATAGTCTTACAATTTTCTGCCTTGTTTTGAACTTGATTTCAAAATTTAAGTCTTGTGTTAATTTAAAAAATGAATTTATTCATTACATCATATTGTATTGTCTTGTCCATATCTTGTTTTAGTCTTACAGTAATATAATTTTCTTGTAGAAGTTGAAATAATATACACAATTGAACAGCTTTCAAATAGTTGATGTTGATTTGAAATGAATTTTATTTATACTAAAAAAAGCATATTGCTATTGAATCTTTGAAGAGCAAAAATTAACTGTACAATATTCCAAGTATATTAGATGGATTTACAAGTTACACTTAAAATTATTTATTATAACTTTCAAATTTTGTTTTCTCTATAAGTATGTACGTCAATTAACAGATCGTATTGAATACACATTGGTTTATTAATTGATTAATATCTGGCTGGCAAACATCTAAACGATATTCCTCTAATATCAACGAAGGTAGAAAAACTAGTACAATTTAATTTCAAGTATCCAATAAAGGCTAGGAAATTTTTTTAAATTAAATTCTGCATAAGATAGATATATTTTTGAAATAACTTAATAATAAAAAAATAGCATTTAACATGAACAGAGTCTATGAAATTCCAATTAAGTTAAATTTTAGGGTTGGGTACTTTTTATCTAATTTATCTGTTAGGAGTTAAATTAAAAACCAATGTCAGATGAGCTCCTTAAAAGAGTAAAAAAATTGATTTTTATTTAAAAAAAACTTAACATCTCAGACTTAACTCTCTAGTAAGGCGAGAATTCAGCGATTAAACGCCTTCTGTCGGAGATTTTTAATGTTACCCTTGGTCGAAAAATTATAAATGAACATTTACGACCACATCAGATTTAATATGGACATATTAAGTTCTAACAGGACATAGCAACTTAGATATGTCACGATATGGCGCGATATACCCATATCTGGCTTAATATTGGCAACTTTTAGATCAGCTAAACTACACATAGGCATATCAGGCTACATCAGAAAATTTTTTCACGGGTATCGAATTACAATCTCGTCTAGACACAGAGATTCTTAATAAGACTATTTCACATATATTGTCTGAGTTCTTTTCAAACCTAAATTAAAGGTTTATTCCATGCTTTTGATGTCGAAAACAGGAAAAGAAATGAAATAAAAATTTTGATTTTGAACTGATAAAAAATAATTTTTTATTTATATTTATATTTATACAACCTGATAGGCCTATAACCTGATAAAAAATAATTTTTTAGAATTTATTTAGAAAAATCTCTACAGAAAAACTATTTAATCACTAAAATTTGAATCAAAAGATTTTTATAAAAATATTTTTTATTTAATTACACAAAGTGAGTGTTTATAATAAATAAATGTCTCCAGTTAGATATTGCAACAAGTAAGCGAGCGAGTATGTATTTCACAACATTATGGTGATTCGGGTTGGTCACCCTTGATCGGCACGTAGGTGCAGCCGTAGTTAATATAACGAGTGCGGAGATTGAAAAATCAACGCAGAGAACAATGGCACGGAGTGGGTTTAAGATATCTTTTATATAAATATATATATACAGATCCAAATACAAACACAAGAGACCCCACTGGGCTGCCGGTCGTTTCGTCACGACCAACGATTGTGCATTGTACCTTTGAAAGTGAAGATTCTTCTAGTCAATTGTATACATATATATTTTTATACTATATACACAAGAATACCATTTTTAAATCTATTTTCTCTGCTTTCTTGATTTACTAAAATAAATTTTTTTTTTTTTTTTCATTGTAGTCTTTCTTATCGAGGAAAGTTTATGACAATGAATCCACACTAAATCGTATTTCTATCCATTTAATATAATATTGTACGGAAAAGTTCAAAGTCACGCTACCAAATAGATTGGAAAGTGAAACTTAATAAAAATAAATAAAATGGAAATAATTGATTTATTTATATCTGACAAATTAAGCAATTATTTTCTTTTTTATTAGCACCCGACGCAGCTATATTTGATCATGATGTTGATAACATCTAATAGCTTTTTGATTATTTATATTCTTATAATCAATATGTGCCAAGCGGTGATTCCTATTTGACTTTAGCTATAGGCAATGATCCTATTAAAATTAATTTAAATAAACCAAATAAAACGAAAATATAAATTTTGGTTAATTTTTGAGTTTTTCAAGATTATATCTTTAATATAAAATCTTTTGATGATGATAAAAATAAGAAAGACTCGATAAATAAATTTTCAGAGAGATTTTCAACGCAAAACCTTAAATTTTCTCAACAAGTAAAAAAAATGTGTTTAAATATCGATAAAAAGGTGATTAAAAATCGATTTTTTGGTCGGACCCAAACCAATATCTTCCCACTATGCAGAAAAAAATGTTGTCATAAATATTCAGCATAAAAATTCTTAACACAAAATTTTTTGTCGCAACGACGCAAAATTTTTTACTGTTCAATTTTTGAAAATGTTCAATTTTTCAAAGGAACAAGTTTAAAAAATGTCTATTATTGTTTTTAATATTGTTATTTGTCATAAGATTAATGAAATTTTAATAATAATTCAATATTAACGCTTATCTAATCCTCTAATTTAACTTTACTAGAAAATCGAGCGTGGTTTTATCAAAATGTTTATTATCGACAATTCAATTAATAAATATTTTGACAAATTTTAATCATTAATATTTAACCGTTGCTATAGTAACCGTTGCCAAAGTGGTTACCATTGCAACGAAAAGCGACAACAATAAAAAAGTCACATCAGCTTTTTAATAAAGGATTCTTATAGATAATTTTAATTACAACGTTTCAATAAGCAACGTTATTTTTTAGATCACCAAGAGGGCAGAATTACTTGCTGAAACGTTATGATTAACATTGTCAAATTGAAGGATTAAGTATGTTTCAATATTAAATTATTATTATTATTTTCGAATAAAATAAAGTAGATGATTAATATATTTATGTAGTGAGTACATATTGTTAAAATATAAAAGATAATATACATTAAAGTGGCCTTGTATAGGCCTACCATTCTCACGTGAGAATTTATGTTAGTGAATGGCCATAGTATGACAGAGCCTGCCTTCGATATAATATATATAATATAATACAAGTATAGAGGTATCCTGATGAATCTAGACAGAGCTGCAGCAGCAGTCGAACGAGAATCAGGGTTTCCTCGAGCAGATATTGAGGTCAGACAGAGAAAGCAGCTATTTGTTGCGGTGATACAAGCCTTATTACGCAACTCATAATTGGCTTCTTATATTAGCGTATTTAAATCCAGATATTCAGTAGATTGAGTAGTGTATAATACAAATACCGGAAAACTAATGAACCGCACGTATATCAAATTTTCACGGAAGTTTGCTTCTGTAGAATACTATATTATTTTTATCTGTTTGTCTGTTATAATTATTGAATAATTCTGAGTCCAGAGTTTAGTACATTAAAAAAAAATTTTTTTTGGTTTGTAAAAATAATCCATAATAAAAAAAAAGTTGAATAAATATTATGTTAATAATATTAAAGTACATACAAATATGTAATTTCAATAACGGTTTTTCATAATTTTCCCATTGTTGAAGGAGGATACCCTGCAGTCACGTTAATTTTTCTGTGAGAATATTTCTGAAGCTGTACCATATATCTTTTTATTGCAACTTCTAAACACAACTATTAATTCAATTTACCGTCTCGGGCCGTAAACAGCTAATTATAAAAAATAATAATATTTAATTGCTTGGATAAATTATTTGTCATATATTTTTAAATTAACTAACGTAAGTTAGTTATAAGCGCTCCTCAAGATATAATATTATATTTGCAATCTTCATATATTTACGTAAATATTAATATAAATAAAAAATGTAAATAAAAATGCGGATGTTTTACAGTTTAGAGTGTGTAATATGAATTATTACATTTTATTACACAACAAAGTGTTTGAAAAGAGTTAACTCGAGAGTTAATGACAACGTGACTATGAGGATTTAAAAATTACGACGGTAAGAGAAGAAGAGTCATAGTCATAGTCATAATATAAGGACAATCTCGCAGCTCGCGGTCGATGCAATGGAGAAAGGCATTCAAGGCGATCATCTTATCGTCGGGCGCATTGGCGCATACCGATATCTTATTAACTATATTGAAGATTATTTTCCGTGTGCTGATGATGGTGATGAAAATACTGAGCTTCAATTTAAGAACGCATGATTTTGCTTCACACCTTTTTGATTTATTTAATCAACGGAAGCATTGAAAATATTGATTTCAAAAACTAGTTATTGTAGTCGATATGGTTTTTTAAAATCATAAATTTACACAAGTGTAAAAAATCATCAAGGTATTAATCATAAGTCACGAGTAAAAAATTTCAGATATTTGTGATTTATTTTTTTATTTATTTTATGATTCAATGAATTGCTGGTCAATTATTTTTGCAATAGTCGTAAGAATTTTTAACTTCCCGCTAAGAAAATCAAAGATTTTCAAAAATTGGGAAGTTATTGTTTTTATCCCGTTTTCCGAAAATCGAGTTTTTATCAGATCTTGACGTTTTGAGGTTCTAGGAAGCATCCCTGACTATTCCCGCGATGGTCTGTGTGTGTGTGTGTGTGTGTGTGTGTGTGTGTGTGTGTGTATGTGTGTGTGTGTGTGTGTGTGTATGTAAACCTCTCATAACTTTTGAACGGCTTGACCGATTTGATCGCGGTTGGTACCATTCGAAAAAGTTCGACTAAACTTAGATTTTGAATATAAGTTAGACCGATTCGGACCGATAGATTTGGAGAAATCTTAAAAAAAACTGCGAAAAAAAATTTTTTCAAATGTAGTTTTTTTTGAGTAACTTTCCGACGGCTTGGCCGATCAATTCCAAAAACTAATCAGCTCTTAACATAAAAAAACCACGTTGACGAAAGAAATTGAAAAAAAGTGTTTTTTTCGAATTACACCGAAATTTCCGGTTTGATCAATTTATGTTTAAAAATGTATCATAGAATTTGAAAAACTGCGTCAAATGCCGCCAACCGCGTGAAAATCGGTTCATTCATTCAAAAGTTATTGCGGTTTGAAAATTCCAAAAATAGTGTTTTATTAAACTATTATCAGACTTTTGAGCTCGGAGAGCTCAAAACTACACGAAAATGATATCTTTGAGCTCTTCGAGCTCAAAATTGTAATACGTGTAATTTTGAGCGCTTAGTTACGAAAGTAGCGGGAAGTTGCAGGGATGGCCTTCAGGGTCAACCGTTTTCCTAATTTTTTTTTTAATTTCTAGGAATTTACTAGAAAAATATTTCAAAAATTGGATCAAAATTACTATAATTATATCCCTACAATATGAAATTTATGATTGAATTAAAATTAGTCTCAATATGAACAAAATATATCTAATTATCGAAAAAAAATATGGTCCTTGATTCCCGAATGGTTAAAATTAAAGCGCGCGTAGACCTTAATCGAGAACTAATTTGAGGAAATTGCAGTGATTTTATCAAAAAACGAAAATTATTTCCGGTGTGTACTGTAATTTTTTCATCAGGTGTAAAAAAGTAGACCGCAAGCAGGAAATCTTACAATACCAAATTTATGGTTCAATTGAAGTTAATTTACTCTCAAAATAATCGAAATATATTGAATTATCAGTAAAATATGGTCACATTCCTTATTGGCTAAAATTAAAAAGTAATTTAAATTCTTCACACGAGTTAAAGTTCGTAAGATTAATTTCGTCAAATAAAATTTTGTATTAATTTTCCTTCAATTTCTAATTTAAAAATAAAAAAAAATTTATGATTTTTTATTGAAGTATTTTTATGACACATAAGTATGTAAATGATAACTATAGATATGCACAAAGAAAAAAATGAATACGAATTTAGTAACCAGAAGAGCTCAAGTTCGAGCCCGGGACGGATTAGAATTTTTCTCTTTTCAATAATACTGTTTATTTAGATTATTAATTCAATATCTTTATTAAAAATTATTGATAAATATTTTATAATTCAAAATTTTTTGCCATGGTTGTTAACTTTAATGAAAAAAAAAAAGAAAATATAAAGAAATTAATGAAAAGTTATGAATGTTATTAATAATAAATAATAATTATAATAAATTGCAGTTAAAAAGAAATTCATTAGAATAATTTTATAATATTCAAGATAAGGTAAAAGCCAATGTTGCTTAAATTTAATAAACGAATTAATTTCAATCAATTTGTCGATTAATTGACTGATAAATCTTTGAATATTATTACCAAATTTCAATGTCAGTTACCTCTACAAATTTTTAAAAAGAAATAATAACTTTTCTCCGTATTTAAGTTGAAGAAAAATCACAATTCACAATTTTATTGAATTTAAATTAATTAAAGATTTCGAAATCATTTACATGACTACATTTAGCATCAAACTAATTTAATTCAAATCAACGCAAAAATTAAATAATGCCATGAGTTATTGACTGTTTACAATAATAGACACGCTTGTGGTTTTACAATAAGGATATAAGGAAGTAATTTTAAAGGAAAACTTAAAATCATTTTCACGATACACAATACCAAGAATTTTTATGAACATTACGACTTAGAAATGTCAAAGATACAGTTTTCATTCTGTCATAATATTATAGTTCAAATTATCTACCTTCCATCATATTAAGAAAAGAAATGAAGTGACTATTGTAATTCTAATATAATTAATTTTCCTTTGGCGGCTGTTTAAAAATGTTCAAAGGCAATTAAATTGAAAATAATAAAGTCCAACTGTTTAACTTTTGTATTGTTTAAGTATTTCTCACTAAGATTATACTTATGCATAATGTATGTATATGTAAATTGCGGAAAGTGTTAATAAATAAATAAATAAATAACTATAATTGTAAACATGAATTCTAAAACGTTTTATAAATTTGTCGCTTTAAATTTTAATCAAAGTACTAATAATAATCATCATAATACTTTTAATTAAATCATTAGAATTGTAACTTTCAAAGGTCACAGACCGCGAAATTTCAAAATTTTATGATTGCTTAAAACTAAAAAAAAACCAATAAAAGGAGTCATACTAATTAGTATTTTTTAAAAACAGCAGTTCGGCAGTAATAACCCACGATTCATTAAAAATAAAAACTGAAAGAGCGTATATGAAAAGTCTAGACCATGTTGCGTGATACACGCCATTTTACAACCGATCTGAATTGAAAGTAAAATCCTGAGCGAAATATTTCCAGCCTTAAAAAATTGGTATCATTCAAAACTAAAGAAGACAATATTAAATAAAAAATCGAGAGTATTAATGACTGGATAGGTGGTAAAAGTTATTCTCAACGAAATTCCGATGTCGTTTACGATGAAATCACCCAAGAATATGAGAGAACCGGTATTCCCGTTGGAAGTTATTCAGTTTCCGTGGGACGATCGCGTTCGTGGGAGCACCGTGGCATCGAAGTCTCCAACCTTCCTTTACTTGTTAATTCTCACTCACCCTTACAATAACTTATCAATTATTTAAATTAATAAGCTTCTAAATCATTAAATCACTTTTTTCGATCAAAAAGATTTAGATTTAAGTTCACTTTTGCTAAATAAAATAATCAATAATTTATTTTATTATCATTACTTTATTTACCTTGCCGATTTATCTTTAACTGAAGATTTGCACGTTTAATAACTTGCCCACTGGTAACAACTGACTAAGCAACACTCTGTTTCAGAACCGACAGAGAAAGAAGACCATTAAATAATATTAAAAAACGTCCACGAAACTTTTATTACATTAAAATTATACTGATGATAATATTATCAACAGACATGCACTGGAAATCACTGCTCGTTTTTATTTTTTTTTATTAAAATTTATTGAAACTTCACTTTTTCTTTAATAAAAAGTATCGGTAACAGAGTAAAAGTTGACAGCGCGTCTACAGGAACGATTTAAATAATTGAAAGACTTGGGACGACTGTCTACCTCTTGGATACGGATCACTTTGAGGTATGCAGTCGACCTCGCCTCATAGGTAGTTTTCCTCACCACCGCAGGGCGCCACTATCCGCCTTGGTACCGTTATAAAAGACATTACAGGTGGCTGTATACCTGTAACCTGTACAATCAGCCGTAGCCGTAAACTCTATGCTAGAATGCTTCGTTGTTGATACACCCGTATAGTTACAGTACATGTTTAAATGTATAAATTAATATGCAGTAAGATCGGTATGAATTGTTTAAAACTTGATAAATAATCATCTAGACTTGTAAAACTCCGCCGCTCGGTAATTTATCTCACATATTATGATTTCAACCTCAGCCATTTAAATCGGCAACTTTCGTTATCGGAACTGTGAATCTTAACAACTCACTATTGTACCTTGGGGTTTTTAGTTTTACTTTATTTGCCGCTGGTATCACACAGAATTTTATCAATTCATTTCAATACTTTTCATTTTATGGAGTTATTATTTTTCATCATTTTTTATTTTACTTGTCTGAGGCTGATTGAAAACAATGTGTTGCAGAGATTAGATTTATTTTCAGTCACGATCCCGAAAAATTCTGTTATGTTGGAATTTCATAACATTGTATCCTTATATATGGTTTATTATGATGCAATTAATATTAGGATAGGTGGAAAAAATATTATTTAATTTTAAGGTCCACAATATTTGAATTCATAAAAATTTTATTTAGAATTTTTTTCCAAGTTTATTAAAAAATATAATTATTTAGAGAAAAAATTTTGAACCACATCAATTTTTCAATAAAATTTTTTTTTTGAAAAAATTAAAAAAAAATCAAGAAGTTTTTTAAGTATTGAAACCTTATTAAATAATATTAAAATTAATTTCAATATTTCTGTATAAAATTTTAATTAATAACATAATTTATAATTGCTAAATTTTTTTTCAATGTTTGTAATATTTTAAAAATTTTGTTGATTGAAAAAATAATTTATTTTATGAAATATATAGCGTCAAAAAGTCAAACTTACAATACATTAAAGGAAAAAAATTTAATCGTTTAATGAAAAATATTTCGTAAATTCTGGGAGGTAAATATGGTACTAACAATGTAAAATATTTACCAGTAACGATTGTAAGAAGATCCGGTCACGCTCTTTTTTAATACGTACTTTTCTTTGTATTGAGCCGGCAAATTGATTTTTTTGACATGAAAGGTTAAAAAACTTGACGTTTAACACGGCTAATAACAGCTCGGTTGAAAGTATTTGAGAAACTGGAAACGTTATTGAAAAAGGCAGGGTCAAGTACCTGCTCCGAGCGCATAGACTTTTCTTCACGGGTCAAAAATGCCCTTATTACCTGCTATGTTGGAGTCAAATCGTGACTCATTCTGTTGGAACATTTACGCATTTTTTTTTCGTTTTTTAACTTCCGTTACAGTCAAAAAGTTAGCTTTAATGTTGTGACGTAAGTGATGCCTGGAAAATTTAAAGGCCCATAGTGTAAAAATGACATGTAACATCAATTTTAACTATAAAGCACTCAGAAAATAAATTTTTTTCACTAAATTTTTGAAGATTAAATTGTGAGTAAATTATAATGGAGGTTTTACTTGTATCACCTGGGCAGTGTTTTACAAGGGAGGGTGGGGTATTATTTCTCACTTCCTTTTGTTACATAACACACTTTTTTCCCAGCTCTACTTTGTATTTACTTCCATCATTATTATCACTTCATTATACTCACTACTTCTTTTGACCCCACCCTCCTGCATGTCGGGATTTTTTCATTCCCAACACACACTTCTTAATGCGGCTGTGGACCGACTTGTGCCTTCTGTACCGCATTCACCCTGATCCTTACCACTCGGGTATTAGAACAGAAACATGGGGAAACCACAGAGAAAACCTATCCCTGATAGCCAAGTCGGTCGCAACTTTCCGTCGATTTACTGCCGCAACTTGTCACCAAGTTGGCAGCAAGTCTTGGAAATGAACTCGGTTGTTCACCAAGTTATCACCAAGTTGTCGGCAAAAATTGCTTTCGAAACTCTTTCGCACCAAGTTGACGACAAGTTTCTCAAGAAATTTGGCGACATATTGCGGCAGTAGATTGGTCTTGTTTTTCCCAGAAACTTGTAGCCAACTTGACGCCAACAGTTACAAATTCGGAAGTTGACCGCAAGTTGTCGCTAAGTTGGTGGCAACTATCTGACACCAACTTGGTTGGTCTGAAACTGTGGCTATCAGGGATGTTAGTACAGTCGGAGCTGGCCCTGATAGCCAGAGTTTCAGACCAACCAAGTTGGTGTCAGATAGTTGCCACCAACTTAGCGACAACTTGCGGTCAACTTCCGAATTTGTAACTGTTGGCGTCAAGTTGGCTACAAGTTTCTGGGAAAAACAAGACCAATCTACTGCCGCAATATGTCGCCAAATTTCTTGAGAAACTTGTCGTCAACTTGGTGCGAAAGAGTTTCGAAAGCAATTTTTGCCGACAACTTGGTGATAACTTGGTGAACAACCGAGTTCATTTCCAAGACTTGCTGCCAACTTGGTGACAAGTTGCGGCAGTAAATCGACGGAAAGTTGCGGCCAACTTGGCTATCAGGGGGGTTAAGTCTACAGTGATTGATAAGAAATTCTTCTTTATCGACCACTGGAGCATTAGGCCCCTCTCTTAGTGTACAGAGATCCCTCGCGCTAGCCAACGCTGACTAGAGTGATCACTCATTCAAGTTGTTGCTTAAATGGGTGATCGCCCAAGTCAGACGTGTGCCGCCCGGCTATCTCTGCCACCTCCAGAGGCCTGGCAACATAACGCACATATTTTTATTTATAATCACTGAAAAATATTGGTGCGTACCGGGATCGAACCCGGGTCCCACTCTTTCGAAAAGCGGGCACCGAACCGACCAGACTATTGCCAGCCTCTGTGAGTAAATTATTAAAAATATAAAAGAAGAGTATAAGAGAATTTTCATAGAAAATTTAACTCCTTAAAAAAATTTTTCTTACCAACTTCATCGCACGTTTCATATTTGAGTCAAAAATTGAATGTTAAGATCAAATGATAAACTTTGCAGTATAGTTTATATAAGCTTCAAAGTTTGGTTGTAAGTAAAATATTAAAAGTACGAATAATTTATTAGAATCATTTTTTTCAGAAAAATTAATGCTCTATAAAAAGAAACTATTAACAATTTTTTCGTATCTTGTATCTTAAAGACACAATTTCAATTTTAAGTAAAATAGCATTACATTTATTATCACACGAAACAATCTGATATTTTTTCTTTAAAAATTTTTTTATTGACATACCTGCTAAGTGTAGATCGAATTTTTATCAATTATAACTCAAATTTTTTTCCTCATAAAACACATTTAAAGTAATCTAAGGAATCACTGTGCCTTTGTTTGAAATAGAGCATCAAATATTCACATAATAACTTAGTAAAAAATTTATTGGTAAAAAATAAATGTATTTAACACATCAAAAATAAATATATGTTCATAAATATCACAATTTACTTAACATTTAACACGTGCTACGATCACACCTCTTGAGACACCAAATCATAAAATTTAAGTTTAACGTCGTAAATTATTCATAATCATAGCTATCCTTTTAAACACTAAAAATCAGTGAAAATTTAATCTTCTCTAATATGATGGAATTATTAAGTTCTTCGATAAAAAAAGAATTTTTATTTTCTTAAAATTAACGAGCTTGTAAAGTTGAAATGAGGCGTCAAATGGGGTCATGCCTAATCGTATGGGCCGTTGTCCTCAGATTATGCACACGAAATTCTAGTGATTAAACATACATGAATTCCTCAGATATTGAGAGACCTTTGACTCGTATTCAAATAAAGTACGTACGTATTTAGTATATCTGATCTCATGTAATATCAAACGAAACCGGTGGAAAAATATTTTATTAATTAATTATTTTTTAAATATTTTCTTATGGTACTCTTATACATATATATGAGCTATGTATGAACGTGAATATGAATATCAATTGTAATGATAGATGATATTAAACAGCCAATTGTCAACATATTTATTATTTATAAATAGCAATGCCAGTAAAACGCGTGGATCGACATTAAGAAAATTATAGCTGTGTTATTAGTGATAATAATCGTAAATGAACTGGTGAAATAAAATGGCAAGTTTAAAAGTATATAAAGTACGAGTAAAAGAGTCGGCTGACTTTCACCATTATGGATTGAAGTCGAGGAAATGTTTTATAATTTATAATTTATCTATTGACGGAATAATTGTCGGCATTAAGAAGGAAAGAGGGAGAGGAAATGGAAAGGAAAATAAAATATTAATTTGAATCGAATGATATAGATTTTGATTTGAGGATTGGGGACCAATTAGATGGACAATTAACGAGAGTAATGAGGACAAAATGTGACCTCATACCTTATGCTTATTATAGATATGCAAACAATGCAGTAGATTTCCATTCACCGTTAATGTGACATTCATTTTGAGAATAAAATGTATTATGATTGTGGTTCTGATTATCATTATGATGCATGTGTACTAGGAAAATAATTACATCTACGGCAGACATTTTTATTTACCGGGTTAATAACCTGAATACTAATTGCAATTAATTTCTCTTTCATGTTAAAGAATTGAGGATAAGTATATATTTACAAGATTTTGCTATTAATTCATAATTAATAATTGGTTTTACTATATATAGTTTTTAATATTAAAAATGAAAGAATCATTGTTGGGTGTTGGTAAGTAAGGTGTTCAAATTATCTGTGTATATGCCTTGTTAGCACAAATGAAACGAAGTTCGTGTAAACCTACGGCCGGAATTTGACGTAAAGTTCGACGTACGCTATAACAGTAGAGCAACAATTGTACTTATAACTGTTGACGTGAAGTTAATGTTAACTTTCTGTGACTTTGCGTTAACTTTGAGTGAACCTTTCGGAAAATTCCGGCAGTAAATTTACACTAACTTGATGCGTAAGTTAGTTGCAAATGCAGAGGTTGACGCGAAGTTAACGTACACTGATAGAAGGATTTCTTAGCATTTAATAAGATTTCTTTATATTTAAGAAATTATTTCTTAAACATCATTTCTTAGTATTTAAAAAATATTTCTTAGTATTTAAGAAATATTTTTTAGTATTTAAGAAATATTTCTTAGTACTTAAAAAATATTTCTTAAATACTAAGAAATATTTTTTAAATACAAAGAAATGATGTTTAAGAAATGATTTCTTAAATAAGGTAAAAGCCCCAATAGATGATCACGTACCAGTATATGATCACTCCATGTATTTGTATATCTATATTCACAAATATAGGTATACAAATACATGGACTGATCATATACTGGTACATGATCATCTATTGGGGCTTTAAACTTACAAAGAAATTTTTTTAAATACTAAGAAATCCTTCTATCAGTGTAACTTAGTTGATGATCAACCCGTGCTAACTAGGTGATTTAAGCGATTCTTACGCTGGTAAGGGAGAAAACATAAAGAGAAGAGTATCGATTGTCAGGTGAGAGTCTTGAAGAAAACCCTGATAGCCTCATGGAGTAAAATATATCGTGTTATCGGATGCCTGTGTAGTAGAAATTCTGTATAATTGGAACTTTGGGTCAAAGATACACTGTATTATGGAAATCTGGGCAAATAACGAATTCTGAGTAAAAGAATTGTGTCCAATAATAGGTTTTCCAGTTAGCATAAATAAAGTCAAGTTCACGTAAGCTTGCAGCTACAGTTGTACTTATAACTAGTTTACGTCAAGTTAACGTCAACTTTGAGCGAAACCTTTCGGTCAATTCCAGCAGTAAGTTTACGCTAACTTGATGCATAAGTTAAATTCAAGTTCTATGAAATTGTTGCAAATGCAAAAGTTGACACGAAGTTAACGTAAAGTTGATGTAAACCATTAAACATCAACTATTTGGTTGTTAACTCGTGCCAACTAGGTCTGGGCAATCGGATTATGGGTAATTGATGTCCACCCTAATACCTTGATAGCTAGCGCTTTCTTAGAAAGTAGTTGACTTTCAGCAGTTACAGTTAACTTAACATCAAGTTTGCGGTAATTTTTTACTGAATAACAGTTGTAATCAAATTGACGAAAATCTACTGTTGCAATTTGAATACAAGTTAACAATCAAACTTGTCGTTAAATTTCCTTTTAACTTTACTACAACTTGCACAGCAAGTCTTGACATCAAATTGCAGAGTAACTTATAGGCAATTTAAATGAAACCGCTTGTTTTTCCAACTCTTCCCGTCAAGTTGGCTTCAAATTGCGGCAGTAGATTGACGGCAAGTTTCAGTTATGGTGGCTATCAGGGTAAAAATTGAAATTAAACTAAAAAATCGAATCACAGATGGCGCCAATTTGTCAAATATTCTCCGTTGAATTGAAATAGTCATAAGCGTTACAACCGGTTACAACCAAGACAATTTGAGTAATAAATTACTCGTAGCTATTATTGATTAATTGTCCTCTAATTAATACTTTTAATGACGCTTGCAAATTAGTATTAATGATTAATGATTTTAATTATTATTTCCGACAATCAAATGTTGATTTGCTGATTCATCATTAACATTATTATTATTGTTGTTGTTGTAATTATTATTATTATTATTAATATTAATATAAACATTGTATAGAATAATATTATCAGAAATATACTGACTGGGATATTGTTTGAACATAATTCGCGGTTTTCTATTGAGTTAATGACCTCACATATGTAATTAATCTTTGTAATTACACGCGATATTAACATAACGATACGACGTCTGACATAGCTATGTAGCGCCGCCGGTTAAAATTGAATCCTCATGTAAATCATTAACTTTCGCTTGAATATAATAAATTATTTCTCGTTATCAAGATTAACTGTGACAAGTTTATTAATGCATATTATTGTAATAATAAAAATGTAATTAGCTTTGACTGTGAATAGAAGAATGATACGATAAAAATAACAATACATTACCTTTTCTTTGGTATTGACCCAATATAGATATATTGACCATGTCGATACTCGATACAAGTACAATACAATATATGTAATAGTATAAAGAACAGAATTGGTGGATGAATGATACGCCGTATTATATATATATATATATATATATATATATATATATATATATATATATATATATATATATATATATATATATATATATATAATACGGCGTATCATTCATCCACCAATTCTGTTCTTTATACTATTACATATAGGTATTATTATAAAGTGTACATTACCTACCGGAAGATGAAGCTATTTTTTCCGATTGATATGGATGAGACGCTCGAATTTTGATGTACGCTCAATTTCAAATGGAAAATCATGCCTGGATTGGATTTTGTACGTGAGCTGAAATAAATTAAATGCCGTAAGTTTTTCGCTCGTTCAAATCAACATAACACCATGTCCATCATGAATTCACAATTTATAACTAAATCAAATAATATTGCCCGATATTTTTTTATATTTGTACTGTTATTTATAGTTTCTTGTTGATAATTATACATTAATGATTGAAAATTATGTCTTTATGCAGAACAAAAAATTATAAACGGAGAGAAAAAATTTATTTTGAAAAAAATGAACATTTTTGTGACGAGAAATAAAATTATTGAAAATTTACAACAAATTGATTTCTTGTCACAATAATGTTCTTTTTTTTTTCAAACGAATTTTTTTCCCTCAGTGTAGATGAGAAGCATAAGATTTTTTAACAAAAAGCAGTATTTTGAATGTTTATATTAATAAAAATTCATAGCAAAATTTTGCAATAAATTATGATAGATTTATCAAAGAAGTTAAAAACCTTAAAATTTTTTACAATTTTCACTCTGTCCTTCAATAACTTTCGATGGAGTAATTTTATTAAAAAATAGTAAGAGATTTTTATTGTAAAGCATTCAATTTTCTACAAAGCTATGTTTTAGTTATACTTCTATATCTGGTTGTTTCAAAGTTACAAAATTTCGAAGTTAAAGAAAAATTTTTCCATGTTAATCAAATAAGAAATAGAAAATAGCGATGAAGTACCTCCTCATACTAAAGAGCTGTCGTTTTTATAGGATCATTTTTTTGACATATTTCGTAATTTTGTCAGGGTACTTTTGAAAAAAAAAAAAACTAGTCAATTGTTTTGATAAATCGGAAAGCAGTTATAAACTTTTATTCGTAACAGAAATAACACTAAACTTTCTTTTTAATGAAATCTAAAATCCATTAGTCATTAAATTTTTCTTATTTATGAAACAAATTTTGATTAATTATTAAATTTATTTTTCAAATAAAAACGAAATTTTATCAAAAATTAAATTGCACGCCTCATAGCGCGAAACGCGTGAGGTTGTGCTTTATACTCGACTCGTCAAGGTCAAGCAATTTTGTGATCTTTAAATGTCTCTATCACAACCATATTACACTTATACAATAATATAAGTAGATGTACACGGAGAAAACACTTAAATTAAACCATATTTTACTTTCTAAAATCATTTCATGTAGCTATTTTGAAAAAAAAAAACGTTTTGAAAAAAATTTTACGTGGACGTCCGGATGTCACCCCATTTTGGATGTACCAATGATTACTCCCGAACAAATTGATTTTTCAAGACCGGACCTTTTCTATTAGTTTACGAATGTGATGAACTGGGTCCGTATTTCGTATCAGTAGCCTAATTTACGTATTTTTTTTTAAATTGAAATTTTATTAAAATTTATTACGGTATAACCGTACAAAGACAAACGAATTTTTCTTATTTGTCACGTGAAAACTATGGCGCCACTTGATAAAGCTAGATTTTTTTAGACTGCGTGCGCATATAACAAGAAAAAAGGGCGCTGATATTTAAAAAAAAAAAAAATACTCGGTAAGAAATTACTTAATTATAATTTTTTTTTTTTTTATCAGTTACACAATTTATTTTTTTTTTAAAAATGAATGAGCGTTATGAGGCGTGCACTTTTGGATTTTCCAAACTTTTTATTTTTCCGACGGCGAAATTTTTCGTCAAGTATTGAAATAATTCTTTTATTAATTATTGAATCCACTCTTTTATATAAAAATTTTTAATTAACCATTCAACATTAAATTTCTTTCACATACACTAAAAATTAGTTTTTGACACTCTAGTAAAATATTAATGTTTCTTGAAGTTTATTAGAAACATATGCAATATAACGTAACATGTCTCAGAAATATGACAGAATACACATAAAATAATAGAACTTGCGTAAGTTGATATACGTATGAAGAGAAAACCATATAAGGGTCGGAATCTCCGGACAGTGGACTGGTTTCAGAAACGGACGCAATAATTCTCTTTTAACCACTCAGCAGAAATAATGGCAGAATAACGATGAAACGACGGAGCTTCCGCGAATTTTTTTTTCATTCTCTCTAGTCACGATAAATATTCGCTTATCGCCTATGAACCCGTACAGTATATAGATGTATATGTACATATATACGTATAACCTGGTGCGATATGTTTATGTGTCCATAAAACGGAAAATGTAATGCTGTCATAAAAATATGAAATGTTGTTATAAAAAGATTTCTTATAAATTGTAAATTATAATTATAACTATTTGCGGAATTTAAAGTGGTGGCTTAGCAGATTAATTACCCAGCCACCGGTGGTGTACTGGGGACTAATCAATTCGATTAGTGATTGTTGCCAAATAGTTAGTGCACTGACATGGAACAAGTGGTAGTGTAATGTAATATAATGATTCGTATAATTCTCTCGTGTAATTTCACAATCTCAATAAAGCTATTTCCGATGCCCGATGCCCCGTAAATTATGCTATCGTTACTGCTGATCTGTATCCTCATTCAGGACTAAAATACCGTGATGAATTATCAAGAGTAACGATATCAATTTCATGTATAATTTAATGGTTCTATTTTAAATCTAGATTTTATTGTTCTCCTTCAAAAATAGAATTTGAGGAAAAGAGGATCAGATTATCATTTTACAATTACAACAATTAAAACTAGATATCTGTAGTTAATATGTGACGGCTGAAAATTACGAATTATTAACAAAAAGACATTGATTGGCTTAATAATTTTTCGATATTTGTAATCACAATATACGTAGGATATTTTAAAAACAAAGACAATATTTCAAAGACAAATTTGTAGAACAATTTATTCAAAACAGTTCCAACAAATTGTAAAAAGGCACTCATTCATGACAAGACCTTTGTGATAATGTCAAATTTAACCCGAAAAATCTCTTTAAAAATAATAAAATACCCATCACAAAATTTTCGTAATTTTTTTGATTATATAAATGATTAATTTACAATTGCTAAAAATATCCAACCGTGAAAAAGCACAAATTCAAATTATGACCTTTCTGATTTTACCAAGTAGTGATGTGAAGTAAAGCATGTGCTTGTCAAATACTCATCAATCGCTCGTTATTTGACGTTAATTGACCAATTAAAGAAAATGACCAACGGTCATTTTTTGAATTTAATGGCAATTCTCGCGAAATGAGAATAAAAGCGCCAAAAAACTCAACCAAAAAATGAGCGAAAAATTTTTGACGGTCATTTTCCATCAAAGTAGTTGAGCAAGCCAGATTTGTTTATTAGCGTCAGAATTTTTAGATAAATTTTGTTTTGAACATTTAAGATATTTAGGTTGCTTGTGATTTGACCAAAGTTAAAAATTACCGTCATTTCACAACACTAGTACCGAGTTTAACTATAAATCCCGTTACCCTCTTAATCATGTGGATAAATATTTGACATATAATTACATTGACATATACAAAAATCAATAAATAAATTTAATTTGAAGTTCAAATTTATTTAGAACTCCAATGAAAAAAAAAATTAAATTAAATTAAACTCATTCAAGAGAAAAATTCTTAAACTGATTAATTTTTCATGATCTGAATAAATTTTCTTTGATTAAAGAATTTTTCGTTTTGATTCAAGACATTAAAACTCTTAAAAATGATTTTATTGGTTGAAGAATTTTTCTCTCGAATCAAGTTAATTTTTTTTTTTTTTTTTTTTTTTTTTTTTTTTTTTTTTATGAACTTTGGAAACTTATAATATTAAGTAAATTATAGCTAACAAGCATATGAAACCTTGAATGTAACTTAAAAACTATTTTATCATATAAATAGTCCAGAGACAAATTTTTCCGTATTCACTTAATTATATAGGTAACAATAAAATGAAGATCTTCATATATGAGACAGGTGTTGAATTGGCACTTCATCAAAAATAATTTGAGGTAATCATACTGATGGTGTCGATATGCGAATTAATTATCTTTGAGATCGATTTAAGTTGGTTGTTAGCTAAAGTGAGGAAATTATGCGGTGGGTTGTAAAATATTTTAAGGAAATAAAGATTAAAGATTGAGAAAAAAATGAGTTTACAAAGTGGAGGAAGATCGGTGGTATGGTGGATGTAGAAGGTGGAAGGCGAAAGTTCTGCGGGTCGTTCTTTATTCAAAGTTGTAATAACGTTTGGCAGATGTTTCTGATAATATATAGTGCACGTGGTAACTCGCGCGAGTTACTGTTACTCGCCGCTTTTGTTCCACGAACTTTTATCGAGCCAATTTAAGTTGCGGCGTAGAAATATCCACCCTCTCTTTTTCGTCCATGGCTATGAGCTCGGCTTAAGAATAAAATATAAGTTAAGTAATGTTGAGAAGAACCGTCACAGGGGCCAACATTTTTTTACATTTACATACATGAGGTCAAAATATTTTACACATATTTTTATCAAAAAATGATTTTTATCTTGAATTTTTACTATTAATAAATAATGAAAACCTCAATATGATTTATTGAGATAATTTTTGCGAGTTAAAATAATATCGGAAAATAAAATTTAAACTCTTGCGGTTTCGCGCTTCAATTCAACCGAACGTGTTTCACGGTTGGGTAAGCGACGGGTCTATTTTAAAATCGACAAGATATACACACTACCACAGCGGTATTCTTCCTGAATTTTAAGTATTTGGTGAATATCGACTTACCAATATTTACATTCCGGTTAGAAAAACGTACGCTCGCTTATAGATTAAAACTTTCCTTTAAGTACATCGATTTAGTGGTTCATGACTCGCTTGCCGCGAAAAGTAGTTAAATTTCTGGTCTAGTTGGACCCATAATGTAATAGACTTTTAATAAATCCAATGATATAAATTTACGTACTCGAATTGGTATATTATGTTTCCTTGTCACGTATACGCGATTCGATACGCTTCACGGAAAAATAAATACAGATATCGGTTTATCGCGCATTCCAGTCTTAAATCGTCTATCACTATCGTTAGAATCTTTATTGAGTTTTTTATTTATTAATGTATTATTATGCGTTTTTTTTATAAATAAATTGAAAATTAGCTGTCAATTATGCAGATTAAGCTTCATTTTGGAGTGTAAAAAAATATTGTTAATCAATAAAATCCGAAAAATTTTAACACAAATTTGAAGTCATAAAATAAATATTGATTGAGACTTCCATTGTCGACTCTGACTGGAAAATTAAATTTATTCGAAAGATATGAAAAAAAGAAAAAAAAAACGAACCAAAAATATCATTTTCTAAAATTTTATCGTTTCAAACTAAGGAGAAAACTCTTTGATTTAAGAATATTTTCAGATGATTGAAGACGAAAACATTTCATGTACACTGATAGAAATTTTAACTTGACTCAAGAGCAGAAATCTTGAACCAAGAACACCAATTGAAGAAAATGAATTTCTTGAGCCAAGAGGAAAAATTCTTGAGTCAAGATATATTTTCTTAATTCAAGAGAATCTATTTTGACTCAAGAATTTTTCCTCTTGGCTTAAAAAATTCATTTTCTTCCAATTGGTGTTCTTGGTTCAAGATTTTTGCTCTTGAGTCAAGTTAAAATTTTTATCAGTGTATAAATCGATTTTGATGCAAAAATACAAAGTAATTTTGACTATTTGTACTTTTTTTTTTATATTTATTAGATAAACTAAAAAAAAAAATTAATTTAATTTACGAGAAAAAAATTTTGAACCAAGAACGTTATTTTGAAAATCGACACTTTGCAACCGCATGACATAAATAGCTAATTCAGGGTATACGAGTCTTTTTACGTTTACTATTGGTCTTTATAAAAATTCAATAGAAAAATATTAGACTGAGTAAAAAATTAACTTGATTCAAGCACAAGAATTTTGAACTATGAAATCATTGTGAAAAATTTGATTGTTTTGAAGCAAAGAAGTTTTCAACTAATAATTTTTTCTAGATCCAAGTAAATTTTGATTGGTTCAAGAACTTTTTTAAGATCTAAATCTTCATAGAATTATATCGTGGTTCAATATCGCACGCCTCATAGCGCGAAAGCGCTTGAGATAGTGCTCTACACTTGCCATATCAAAATCAAGAAATTTTCTGAAGTAAAAGTGACTATTTTATTTATATTAAACTTGTCGAATAATATAAATTTGATATTTTTTTTTTTAAATCAAATAAATGTTTCTATCGATATAGCTACCTGTAAATTTTAATTGTAAAATTTTGCATGATCTCATTATTATGTCAATACTACAGTAGCGCTCAAAAGTATTTTGACAAATATATTTAATGGTTTAATTAGAAATAAATATGAAACACAATAATCATTTATTTATTCTTTTACTAGCTTTTGAATAATCTACAGAATAGTGTCAAAGTGATCCTAGTTCGTAACAAAAGAAAGTTTAATTTTAAAAATATTAGGAAAATAGTGGCTCCAAAGTATTTTGATATTGTTGAATAGTACATTTCTCACCTAGGGCAGGAAAATAAGAAATGTCTTAGATCACATGTAATTGTTGACCGAGCCGAAGCTAAGGTTTACAAACATGTGATCTGAGGCTTTCTTATTTCCTGCCCGTGGTGAGAATATTATTTTTCTCACCTCCGGGCGGAAAGCGTCAATTTTTCTCCCGCTGCGCTAAATGAAAATGCCGCTTTCCGCCTCCGTCGAGGAGAAAAATAGTATACACACCACGGGCAGTAAATAAGAAAGCCTCAGATCGCATGTTTATTGACCTCGGCTTCGCCTCGGACAACAATTACATGTGATCTGAGACATTTCTTATTTTACTGCCCTAGATGTGTAATATACTATTTCCCCTCGACGGAGGCGGAAAGCGGCATTTTCGTTTAGCGTAGTGGGAGGAAAATTGACGTTTTCCGCCCGAAGGGGGGAAAAAAACTAACGCATAATGTCAAAATACTTTGAACGCTACTGTATGTGGAAAAAAACAGTGATTTTAATTTTGTATCAGGGTGTTAATACATTCAGCTTAGTGATATAGCATGTGTTGTGCTGAAGTATTGTAAGTGTACATGAGTTAATACATTATAGATACTAATTTCCAAAGTGTAAAGATAAAGTTTGTCATCTTACATAGGAAAATTCATCAGTACAAAGGTAAAAGGTCTCACTGCACAGTCTTTTTCAAATCAATCAAACAAAGGTATGGTCATCTTTGCATAGTAATAATTTCCATACATTACAAGTCACCGTTTTCTTCTTTTGGTGTAGTAATGTAAATGTCATTACACGCAAAGTCATCCAATTTACTGTAACTTCGTGCTAGGAATGGGCGCCAATTGTAGAAAACAGTAAATTTCACCTCACATTTTTACAACAGAGAATTTTAATTTGCAAAAACGGTTTCTCTAAATGGAAAGAGTTTCGGAATAAATTTTATCGGTGTAAGGAAAAAAAGTAAAAGATAGAATGTACAGTAGGGTGTATGAAAGTGCAATATAGAGATGTCCGAGTAGAATTGAGCGTAGGTTAATTGTTTCAAACAATCCCGGGGCGGTGGACTTTACAAGAGAGAGAGAAAGAAAGTGAATGAGTGGGAAGTTACCATGACAACGTGCGACGCATCTTTTGCATTCGCGACTCCATACAGAAGAGAAGAGAAGAGAAGGAAAATTGAGTGAACTGGAGAATCCGCGGATTTTCATGTACAATGTTGGGATAGTGGGGTGTCTTGTTGCTGTAGCTTTTATAGGGACAGGGTAAAAGTGGTGGGGAAACACGTGGGCGTGGTTGATATTGAACCCGACGAAGAAGTCATACCCTGGGTTGTAAACTGTGCCCGCCTCCTTTTCCTGTTTCTCCTCTTTGCGTCCCATCATTCTGTCTTTGTCGCACTCACATGTCACCCACCCTCTCGCACATCCACTGCACGCTGGGTCTCTTTTGCGCGAACGCCGCTGATGTGAATCGTTTCATTTTTATTATCGCTCTTAAAACAACCGAGCCACGACCGAGCATCGATCCACATTAGCGGCTAATTTCACGTTATTATCTTTCCACTTGCTCCGAAGATTTTTCTCTTTCAACTTACCACAGTCCCGTGTATCTCAATGAGCCCTTTTTAAACTGGTCCATGTCTAATCTGTAAATTGATTCATTTTTTATTCTATTTTCGCATTTCAATAATTATACACCTATACACTTTATAATTTTATATTTCTCCTTTTACTTATATTTTGTCTCAGTATATAGTTTTTAAATCGCTTTTGTTTGTTTCGTTTATTTGCAACTTCTAATAGGAAAGTTTTTGAATGCTTCTGTACATAGCGCCACCGAGTATAAGCTATTGCCATGCAAGTAGAAAAATACCCGTGAAGAAAACGGACACGAACTTCACTGGTATAAATGTTAGCTTGATTTGAGAAAAAATCTTGAATAATAAAAATCATTTTTAAGGATTTTTTTGTCTTATTAATGAAGTAGAAAAATGATTGAGTAAAGAAAAATTGACTTTAAACAAGAAATATCGTTTGGTTTAAGTATTTTTCTGTATAATTAATGACAAAAAAATTCTTCGAAATAATTTTGTTGATTTAAAATTTCTCTCTTGAATCAAGTTTATTTTTTGTCATTGAGCTGGAAAAAGTTTATACACGGAAAAAAATTTCTGGGTAAATTTACGATACAACTATTGTAGAGCTGGACTATACTTTCATTATTAATAATTGTCATATATTTTAGTAAAAATTCCTTCAATTTTTTTTCCGTGTAAGAAATATTTACCCGAGTAAAAACAGAATTCCGCCGCAACACCACTGCACGGCTTTTTAAGCGCCGCACCACCGCTGCACTACAGCCGTGACAATTTTGATTATTTTACAAGTGCCGCATCACCGCCGTGACAAGTAAAGAATTTATCTATTCGCCGCACTACCGCCATACCAGCGCCGTGACAAGTAAATAAATTTCTATTCGCCGCACCACCGCTGCACCACCGCCGCACCACAGCTGTGACGCGCCCGGGTAAAAACAAAATTATTAATTTTTACGAAAAAATAATAAATTTCGTTCGACCGCCGCACCACCGCTGCACCACCGCCGCATCATACCGCTGTTTGATGGTATATACATTGAAATAAAATATTTGTTGATCATTCAAATAGCTTAACTAAATTTTTTTAGTTAACTATGGCTTGCAGCGCAGTTGGCAATGTTCGAGACTTCCATGCAGACGATCCAGATTCGAATCCCATCACAGTTCAATTTTTAAAATTCTTTCAGAGTATTTCGATAAGCGTACCGCTCCTGTGCAACCCGAGGACGAAATTAAAAATCTACATCAAACATACGACTAAAAAAATCAATAATTTCGCGGTGCTTTGGCCTTATTTAAAAAAATTTTTTTTTTTGAATATTAGACATTTGATTAAAAGGAGGTTGATCAATAGGTCTTACATTAATATTTCTAGTCGCATTATTTATTAATTAATTATTGCGTGATAAATTAATTATGATACCATTTTTTGTGAAATTGTAGGTATGACTTAGCATTGGTGCGGCGGTGGTGCAGCGGTGGTGCGGCGATGCTACACGGAGAAAAATTAATAATAGTATTTACTATACAAAAATATTAACTCCTACTATTTGAAATGGTAATAAAATTAATTAGTCACAAAATAATAGGTGTTATCATTAACAATTGTACTAGTTACTATTAATAATGGTAACGATTACTATCGAAAATGATAATTGTAATTATTAAAAATTATAACTGCTATAATCGAAGAGGGTAATTGTAACCATCTCAGATTGTAAAAATTCTGAAAGAAAAAATAATATAAATTTATTTAACTTAATTCTTTATTTGCATCCATATTTTAGTGATGAGCATTTTTTCCTTTAAAATATTAAAACAAATAATAACACAATCGTTTAAATCCATATATGATAAAAATTTCCAAATATTAGAGCTGTTATTAATTATTTGAATGATTGACTATGATTATCAAAATAGCAATCATCCAAGATTTGGGTTACTAAAAAAGTCTTATTATTATCAATTATTAATATTTTTTCACAAGATAAAATTATGAAACATCATTTAATGGTTCCATTATAATTGAATTAATTGTAATCCTATCATCTATATTATTAAGAGAATATCATTAAGAGAAAATACTCTATCTCTAGATTCATAATTAATAAATGATCTTATATCTTGTGAATTATTGACATTTTTACAGATATAAGCTCACTCCGACATTATACTCATCGATACCTTTCATTTGAGTACCCACATCAATTTTTCATATATATATATATATATATATATATATATATATATATGAAAAATATATCAAAAATGCAAGTGGGTACTCAAATGAAAGCTCGTTATGATTGTAATATCGGGATGAGCTTATATCTTTATAAATTTCAATAGTTAAGAAAGTAAAGTACACTTTAAGGAAAATCATTATACAATTAAGCAAAATTTTATTTATTATAGTTCGCAATTCTTGGCAGTCACATAGGGGCTGCAGGTTGCTAGTTTTGATAATTTGTGCATTGAATTTCTTCAACAGAATGCATAACTAGAACAGGTCAATGAGTTTATTTCATCTGCTAGCTTTAAGAATATCATTTAATTTAATGCAGAAGAAAAATTACATGTAGTCAAGCTGATTCGGTGCATTTCAAAATACGATACCATCAGCTGGAGCAAAGAGTATGCTCTCTTTAATTGCAATTGTTAAAGGAAAAATTTTAATTTAAATAATTAGTTTAAAGCTTCATTGTATTCAAAATTTTTTTTTGAAAATCTTAGATTTTTTGAAAATGATGTTTTTTAAAAATTTTTTGTAAGATTAAAATTTTTTTTGAAATTTTAATTTTTTTGAAATTTGAATTTTATTGAAAATTTTGATTTCTTTAGAAATTTCAAATTTGTTTTTTGAAAAATTTGGCGTTGAAACTTATTTTAGACAAATAAAAATTTAAATATACTTTCAATCCGAATTTAATACCGATTTTTCGTGTACTACACTGCGCTACAACTGCTTTTAGTTTATTCAGAAATGCATCCACGCTAACGCAAATTTTTAATTTTTTAAATATTTTTTACTAGCTTAGATAGTAGCTATTATTATTACTGATGGTAACTGTAACCATCAGATTATATTAGGAATTACGATTTTGATAATAGTAGTAACTAGTTAAAATAATAATAGCTATTATTACTGATTACTATCATAATAGTAGTAGTAATCATCAGGATGGTAACTACTACAATTCAGATAGTTTACATAATTATTTAAATAATATTTACTACTATCGAATTCAGTCAATAGATTTTACCATAACTAGATAGTAATCTCTACTATAAAATTTTCTCGGTGTAGGGGGAGTAAATTTTTAGCCTGCGGCGTAATAGTCCGCCAAACGGCGGTCGTGCAGCGGTAGTGCGGCGGTATGGTGCGGCGGTGGTGCAGCGGTGGTGCGGCGGTCGAACGAAATTTATTATTTTTCCGTAAAAAATAATAATTTCATTTTTACTCGGGATACGTTTTCAATTTCTTGGCTACTTTAACAGGCTAATTGAAAAAAATTGAACTTATTTTAGGTCGTGGATATATTAAGTTGTAGGAAAAATTTACTTAAATCAAGAATAATTTCTTGACTCAAGAATTTATTTTCTTGACTCAAGAAAATCATTTTTTTCAAAATAGTATTCTTGGTTCAAGAATTTGACTCTTGAGTCAAATTAATTTTTTTATCAGTGTACTTGTAAATTAATCGGGAATCATCTTAAAAATTATGAATTATTATTTTTTAAAATTGATGTAAGTAAACGATATAGAAAAAAATTTTTTTTGACAAATTTTTTATTCAAATGTAAATGTATTAATAAAAAATTTACACAAAAACAACCAAAAATTTGTATCTGCTTAGCAGATTAAAAACAATTATTGGTAATATATAAGAAAGAAAAATTTGGAAAATAAAAATACGGAAGTAAAAATACTAATGTTAGTAAAATGACTAAGGGCTGTAATTTTAGTTTTAATAAAAAAATATTTCCAAGACTCCAATTTTCTAGATTATTTTTTTATTATAAGGATTTACGAAGTGAGGGTAATTAACGAGTAACTCGATTAGACTTGGTGTAGTTTCGTAGGCGATAAATGAACGTGTGAGGGAAAATATAGTAAATGTAGATAGATAGCTGTATATTTGTATGTATAGGTATCCAGTATGTATGTAGATATATAAACTATTGAACTCTTCTCTATCTTTCTCTTAGTTTCTAACACATTGAGGTGGGCGGAGTAATTAATTTAGGCGGGGACAAAACCGGTAACGAGTTCGGTGCATGCAAGCTCCGGGAAACTCTCACGCGATAACTCCTCGAGTGTATTTAGCGGACTCTCCCGTGAGCTGGAACCGCCGTGCTTGGAATCTCGTTTAAATTGAGTCGCCGAGTTTAATTGGCTATTTATTTTAAAGTTATAAATTTCGTTTCAGCTCGATTTTTACGCTCGAATAAAATTCTACTTGTAGAGGCATATAGTTATACCTTTAATTTTTAAATTAAAAAAAAAAATAACAATAATAATCTTTATTATTTTCATCAGAAAAAAAAATTGTTTTTTTGTCTTGCTGATAGATTTGTCTGGTGAGATATACGTTGATCATCTCATAAGTAAGATGTTGCGGGCGACGATGAGTAAACCTTATAACGAGACGTAAAAATAAATGCTTAAAAATAAAATAACTATATATAAGAAGGTTGAGATTAATGAAATGACCGCAGGCAAATAACACAACAGTAAGAAAGGGACCGCTCTGTACGTAGGGATCGTGAACATATAAGAAGACGAAGGTGAATTGGTATGCTTGCGGGACGCGGGAGTTTTAGGAGGTGAGAGATGAGTAATAAAATGTGTGAGCTTTGAGCTCCAATGAAAAAGAATAATAAGGTATATTTGATGAGTGAGAAAAATTAAATAGATATATCCCAGAGTTAAAAATAAGAAATATCATCATAACATGCTCAGAAGTGCACCGGTTCTGCTATGAATTATTATGCTCATCAGCGTTCCAGGATGTCCAAATTTTGACAGATTATCAACCTAATTTACTTATATTTAATTATACATTTCCAATCTCTTACTCTCGATGAAAAAAAAAAAAAAAAAAAAAAAAAATGGGGCTTCCATAAATCAGTTTGATTATTATTTTTTATAATTTATCTTAGGTAGACCATCCCTTCAAATTATTGATATTGTATAAGCAGCATATGCAGTCAAGATTTTTATTTTTTTTTCCTTTCAATTTATCAGGGTTCACATTTATTGATTTTTTTACATTCATTTTATTTTTTATATTATTTTCAATTTTAAAATAACATATTGATAAATAGAAAAATAATTAAAAAATAAATGACAGTGTATTATAATACCAAGAGAGTCTTAAATTAACATGAGCTGGAAAACGATCAAAAACCAAAACTTTATCAGGACCATCGATCTTTCTGTCTTGGTGATCTTTTGCTCTTCCGGGTGTATATAAGTTAGGTATCCTGATGCGTAACTCTCAGGGGATCTGGTAGTCGAGGGATGCTCAGAAGACTGGATAGGATATGTGGCCAGCGAAACTGTGGTGAGGACATGGACTGCTGACGTGTCTTTTGAACATCCCACAAACGTAAAAGCGAGACCAGAGGAACGACAGAAGACTATATATGTATATACATATGTATGCGCTGGATAACGAAAACGACGAACCAACCCCTTGTGTCGTCTGTATCGGAAAATCGCCCAGGGCTTTCAAGAAAAAAATAACAACCCTTGACGATTACTTGTTTCAACCTTGACACGTGTTATTTTGGTGGTTACGCATGCATTTAGGGTGTGAATAAAATGATCGGAAATACTCTCCGGGGAGTGAGTTTTCGTTTTCGATGTATCTAACGATTCACGATTTATGATCCTCGATATCACAATAAATGATTGTCTAACACTAATTTATTATTAATTTTCATTAAAAATGAAAGTTTTTCATAATAAATTACTTTATTTATTTATTATTATTATTATTGTTATTAGATTTATCAAAGTGTAAACAACGGAATAACTTATATGTATAGATGGGAAAATTAATTCCCTTGTGACAGCAAATGTCTATTTTGATATTACAGTGATTTTGTTTCCACTTCGTTGGATGCATACTCAGTGATATAAATGCTAATTCATTCGTACAGAATGAAATTCCGTTACATGTAATAATTCCAGAGACTTATATATAGATTTAAATACATTAGATGCGTCATTGTAATTTCTAATATGAATATGAGGTCAGTTTTGCATTGTGAAAAAACTTTGATTCATACACTGATAGAAAAAATGACTTGATTCAAGGAAAATTTTTTCTTTAAAATGTCATTATTGTTTTAAGTAATTCAGTTCTCTTAGCTGAATTAAGAAATTGATTCTTGAATTAAGGAATTTGGTTGTTTTCAAATAAGATAAATGCAACTTCGTCCAAGAATTTTTGTCTCTTGGATTGAGATAGACGGTAACATTGTTTCAAGATATTACCGACTTGTTCCAAGTATGGCGCGACTCTTGAATTAAGATATTAATTTACTTGTTTTAAGCATATAAATTTTTGTATTTTTGTTATTCTCTGTATTAATAAATATTTTTTGGCATAAAGAGAAATACACATTTTTTTACTTCAAAGTTTTTTTCTGACTTAAACTTATAACATTATAAATAAACAAACTCGCATGTCGCCCCGGCTTTGCACGTGTATTTAACAAAAATGTTTAAATTAATTATGATGTAAAATATAGCCCATGTCGCCCGGGGATAGTGTAGCTTCCCAACGGTGAAAAAATTTTTTTAATCAGTTCAGTAGTTTTGGAGACTATTCAATGTAAACAAACAAACAAACAAACAATCTAATTTTTCCTCGTAATGATTTTAGTATAGATTATTTTTAATTGAATTTTTTTATTTTAAAATTAATGGTTTTAAGTTTTGATATTACGGCGAAAAAATTAGGCTTAGAAAAAAAAAGAAGGAGTGTGTGATTATTCGAACTATTTGAATATTTGATTCGAATTTCGAATCGAATTTGCTATTCGATTTGAATACTATTCGCACAGCCGTAATATAATAATCGTGACAAATGAATTCTTTAAATGTTTTAAAGCCTAATACATCCTAATTCGCTCAAATTCAGGAACAAAAGGATCTAACGTTGAAAATTATAAATGAACTCTTTGAGAGTTTGAAAACCTGATTCATACTAATTCACCGTAATTCGCACAAATTCAGACACACAGACAAAAAGATCTAATAATTCATCAGGATTCGCCGTAATTCGCTCAAATTCAGACACAAAGAGAAAAAGATCTGATTCATCAGAATTCGCCGTAATTCGCTCAAATTCAGACACACATAGAAAAAGGTCTAATTTATTAGAATTCGCCGTACTTCGCTCAAATTCAGACACACATAGAAAAGTTCTGATTCAGCAGAATTTGCCGTAATTCGCACAAATTGAAAATTATAAATGATCGCTTAGAGAGTTTTAAAACCTGATTCACATAAATTCGCTCAAATTCAGGCACAGAAGGATCTATCGTTGAAAATTATAAATGAACTCTTTGAACATTTATAGAAAATTACTACCAAATTTGGAGTCTGTAAGAACTACAGTGTGAAACTTAAAAATTTCCATTGTTAATACCCACCCCCGCAGTCTCCTGTGGGATGAAATATCGTAAAATTTGTTTATAAATGATTTTTACATCACTTATAGAAAATTCCTATCAAATTTGGAGTCTGTAGGAGCTATAGATTGAAAAATAAAAATTTTCATTGTTAATGCCCACCCCCACAACCTCCTTTGTGGTCGATCTATCATAAACTATTTCAACATCTCTTACAGAAGATTCCTATCAAATTTGAAGTCGATAAGAGCTATATTTTAAAAACGGGAATTTTTTATTATTATCGCTCCCGTGAACCCCTTTGGGAGAGAAATTTCTTAAAATCTGATGGTTCCCGAGATATTGTGATGAGTGACTATATAGATCGGAATCTCTTATAATAATATAGATTTGTTCTTGAATCAACAATCAATAATTCTTGAAATGAAATAAAATTATTCTTTATTGAAGAGAATCGTTTTTGAATAAAGAATACACTTGTATCGATCGAAGATAATATAGTCTTAACCCAAGTAAAAATGTTATCGATCGGAGTGATTAGACCTCTCAATCCAAGAAACATAAATCCAAGACAAGAATTTCTTTAACTAAGACAACTAGTTCTCTTCAAAATAATTTTCTTGGATCAAGAATATTTTTCTTAAATGAAGATAGTTTTTTTATCAGTGTATTAAAAAGAAAAAAGAAATTAAAGATAGAAGTTTTATATTCTGAAATTAATTCTATAAGTTTAGATTACGATTCAAAATTTTTCCAGAGGTTAGCTTAGCAAATTACGTAGGAGTTTGTTTTTTAAAATTTTCTGTGAGTATTTTTTGAATAGAGTGTTTTTAAATGTGGAAAATATTTTTAATTTTTGACCAAAAGAGAATAGAAAAATTCTTTGATTAAATTATTTATTAATTATCAAGAGAAATTCCTTATTTGAAAATGGTCCCCGAAGACTTTACAAGCTCGGGCGACTGTAAAATAATGGTGTGAAATTTTAGTGGAGTGAAAATTTTATTTGTGTATTATTCACACAATGTTGTCTATTTCTTAATATTATTTCGTGTTGGTGAGAATAATTTTATTATTTCATCAGGCCATATGTGGGCATATCAAAAATTTAGTCCTCTGAAATTTACGAAACTATGATCTAGAATTATAAAACTGATAAAAAAATTTTTTTGGAAAATTTGAATTTTTTTTCTACACTTTCGCAGCTTCTTACCTCAAGAAACATAAGAATATTCCAATACTTTTTTTTAATAGCTTTATATTTATAACCTATAATTACACCAATTCTAAAAAAAAGTTTTTTAGACAATACTAACATTTTAATTTATATCATCTTAATTTAACATCATGCTTGGAGTAATTATTATTATCAAATCGAGAATTTTCATTTCTTTCTGAGTCAAAATCTTTTTCTTAAGAATTTGAAATTTTTTTCCTCTTGAATCAATTGATTAAATAAATATAAGTTTTATTTTTGTATCAGTGTCGGAAAATTTACTATTTAGTCAGGCATTTTTTTTTTTTATTAACAGAAACAAATTCCTTCCAATTTTTTTAGTGTAACATGATAATGACTTTTGATTTGCACACGAATATTCTATTAGAAACGATTACAGATGATTTTACCAACTATGAAACAAACATAACGATAACGATTGAGATAATTGGTATAAAATGGAAGGACTTATCAGTCTAATAGAAATAATATTTTTATCTATGAGCATCAATTAACAAGTGTGAATTCGTTTTGAACAGCGATACGGGTCTGGTGTAATATAACGGAGCCCGAGATGTTTTCCATTCGGTATAAAACGCGCACAACACAACTAAACAGCAGTTGGTACATGCAGCGAAGTCGCTAACTTCGTTAATGTATAATCCAGGGTGGCTCCCTAGGGCAGCGTTGCTCGTGATATAAAATCAGTAAGCTTTACTAAATTTCGTTTAAACAATCCAGTAAACAATTTTCCGGCCTGTGCACGGCAAAGTAACGATACCCAAGTGGCATCTACGCTCTACCGTCGCTTATTTCATTCGCTTCATTTTCGTTCTATTTCATACTTTCTCTCGCTCTTGTGCCTTCTCATTGCCATTTCTCATTCCCTTCTATATCAAAACTATCCTTAATATTAACTCTTAACCCTTTCAAGAGTATTAATCCTATTACTTTAGGCTAGAAAACTTGCGAGTGAATTTTTAAGTCAAAGTTACTTCTGTGCGAAAAATTTCTGATATGGCCATCTATGATCTGATCTGGTCATAGATGTCCACATCAGGCTATGTATGAGAATAAAAACATTATTTATAACAATTTTTTAGTTTTTTTTATACTTGCTCCAAAAGTTAAACTTTTAAGCGCTGGCCGGCGTCCGTAAAGGGACTCTTTTCTAGAGACTCTACCATACTGTCTTTTTTTTCACGGCCTAGACCGTGAAGTTTTATTTACCCCCTCCTTTCTTTACGAACTTTTCGTGTACACCCAGACGAAATTGATAGAGATTGTAAAAAAAAGTCACATTCTAGTGTATCGACCAATGATTTAGAGTCAATTTTAAACTTAGTTACTATTGAGTGGCGCTAATTATTTCCTTGCTGGCAGTTTATTACGAAGCGGACCTAATGTTAATAAAATAACAACCACGTCATAAATAAATATTAATTAAAAGATAATGAATATAAAATTGAGTTTTTTTGCTCTTGTGAAACTTCATAAAATTTAAATATGTTATTATTTGCCTCCTATCCTTCAAAAGTTAAACTTATGGAGCGATAATAACAAAAAATATTGTATGTCATTTGGCCGTTTAGTGGCGATTTTGACGACTTTTTTTCGATATTTGCTTTAATGTTTGTAATGCGAATGTTCGAAAACGAGTGTAAATTTCCGTCCTCGGCTACGCCTCTTCAGAAAACCGCCACTTCACGGCCTTATGACATAAATATCTATTTTTTAGACAGTTGAACTTCAAATAAAAAGAAATAAGCAAAATCTTAATTAGCATTTTTGACATTTTTTTGACATTACATTTTTAGTAAACAAGCATTTTTAAACCCAAATATGTTATCTAATACCTACAAAATTTCGAAAAAAATTTTGGTTACATCGTTATTGCTTATAGCTATCCATTAATACGTCGTGTTAGTCAGGAATTGGTTTACTAATCGATTAAAACTAAAAACTGATGACAGATAAGCTCTTTGAAGGGGTTGACAAAAAATTTTTATTTCAAAACATCTCAGAATTAATTATCTTGTTAGGAGACAAATTAGTAACCCTACGCCCTCTGTTGGAGATTTTTAACGCTCTCTTTGGACGAAAAATTATACATGGACATATATGATCATATCAAACCAGATATGGACATAATAAATCATATCAGGGCACATAAAATTATATTAAGCCAGATATGCTCTGATATGTTCAATTGTTCACATATAGTTAATTTTAATATCAAATAATATATGGGTATAGCAAGGCGTCAAAAATTATGAATGGATATATCAGACTATATCAGGACACGTGAAATTCCTTGATATGGTTGTATATGAAAATATCCGAAAATTTTTTCACGCATTCCGTCAGTTTCCGATTAATTTTAGGGCTTATAAATCTAGAGAAAAAAAAAGATAAGTAATGAACTTGTGAAATTGATACTTATTGATAAATGAAAGAATTTAATAAAAAAATCCAGTACACAGTTAAAATGAAAAATTTTTTTGTTCCAATAATAAATCATTGAGATTTATAATTTGGATGGGAAAATACAAAGCTAAATTTACAGATGAAATATGGAGATAGGGACTCATGTTGTTACATAAATCGAACTCCAGCAATGCCTTTATATTGCCCCGGTGACCGTTGATGCGTTCTAGTGGTGAATAACGTGAAAATAAATAAATAAACATGATCGCGGTAACTCACAATTATTTATAACGAGTGAGGGTCCATGAAATTGCGGGGTTAGAGTGAGCGAGGCTGCTCTGTATGAAACCGTCACTTTTAATTTGAGAAGCGTGCTATACCATGTTTGACATATTTTAATTTGCGATTTATGGCATCACTACCAAACCTGTTAAAAGATCGATGATTAATCCAATGAAATATTGCTCAATTTTTACCTCTCAATATTTATCTTCCTAATTTTTATTTATTTCTTTTTTCATTTTATTGCTTTTTTTAGCATTTATTTTGTGAAAAATTTTTAGGAAAATGTCAAGTATCGTTAAATAAATATTTTTTTCAGAGTTTAATCTCTTATTGTGTAAAAATTTTCTTTTCATTTAAAAAAAAAAATCTTGTTATACATTTAATACTCTTTTGAATTATTCGGCAGCGCTTTTTTGAATTTATAAAATTTTTGAATAAAGACAGTTTGCTTTTTTTCCTCAAGTTTCATTCTCTAGATTAAAGAGTGAATTTCTTAAACTAGGAAAATTGAATGTCTGGAGACAAAAGTGAAATTTTGAAAGGAATGTTTTTCTTAAATCAAGTACATGGTAAAACATTTTCATATATGACTACATATGGCCATATCAGAGAATTTTATATGGTCATGTATGGACATGTCTGGTTTGATATATTCTGATATGACTTGATATACCTATATAAAACCTAGTATTGTCGTATATGCACTGAAAAAAAAAAATTAACTTGATTCGAGAGAAAAATTCTTGAACCAAGAAAATAATTTTGAAGAGGGTAATTGTCTTGAATCAAGACGAAAAATTCTTGAATCAAGTAAAATTTCCTTAAATCAAGAAAAATTCATTAGTTCAAGAATTTTTATACTCAAATCAAGAAGATTAAGTTCTTCAAAATTATATACTTGATTCAAGAAAATTTTTTTTCTGTGTGCCTATGTATAATTTTTCGACCAAAGATAGTATTGAAAATTTCTCACAGAGGGTGCATGATGGCTGAATCATCTCTTCACAAGAGAGTTGAGCCTGAGTTATTCAGTTCTAAAAGAAAAATTATTTTTTGACTCTCTGAAGAAGATTATCTAACATGGGTTCTTGGTTAAATCACTCGCTAAACCGACTTTTGTTCAATAAAACATTGATTAACGTACATATTACTAAAAAAGATAAAAAATTGAAAAATCATAATAATTTATGAAAATTTTTTCACAAGTAGTTTTTTTCATCGTATAACTTCGTAAATTTAAATCTTTACATAACCATATAATAAATTAATTTCTTGCCATTAAGGTCACTTCTCAGAAATTATGACACTTATTGCTTATTGTTATGATCTATAATGAATAAATCCACAAACAATAACGACAGACGATTGAAAATAATCGAGCAACCAGCGATCAAAATTTACAATAATAATTTAAAATTTAACGCTCGATTATGCTCGTACATAGTGCCATTTGGTGCATTAAAATCATAATACCTTATCTCATCGAGCATTTATAAATTCATATATATATATATATATATATATATATATATATATATATATATATATATATGCTATATATATATATATATATATATATATATATATATATATATATATATGTGTCGAATTCGTACCACAATTCATGGACTTCTTACATACGGTGATATGTGATGTAATAGGGTGATGCGTATGTTGCGACACGATGCATCTATAACAATAACCGACGAGGGTGGGCGGCGAAAATACGTGTCTCGACAGAGGAAAACAGAATTGTAGACATATATAAATATAATATAACGGGTGTACGCATCGACGAGTCCGGGTCCAAGTCGACGCAACTAAACGAGTGGCATATGAATTTATCTCCTGGCAATCTCAACGCGTTTGGAGAATAGGAAACCGAGCAGAGATAGTGTGTACTATACAAAGAAATGGACAGATGGTCGGTAAACTCACCGACGGACCGAGCAATAGCGACAGGTTGGTCCACCAGGGCACTGCCAGTATTTCGTGGTTCATTTGCGGTACCCAAGGGTCCCATTTATTATTAGAAGAGTAAAAGACAGAGTACTGCTCGTAGAAAAAGACCGAAAGTCACGTTACGAGGGTTCCAAGAGGACTCAGAAAACCCCATCATCGCATTCTATATGTAATATACTAACAGACTTTAGTATTAGGGGTTGTTTACACTGCCAAGTGTCTCTCGATTTAATTCAGTGATTATTTTTTAACGAGTTCATCTTTCAATTTTAACTACAACCACTTTTTTTTTTTTTGATAAATCATGTTGAGATAGTAAAAAAACTTTATGGACGACAATTTTTAATCTCGTTAATTTTCTTAATCGTTACGACTTCTAAATACCATAATTTTCGAAAAAAAATTCTTGAATCAAATTCGAGGTATTAATTTATTGATTTAAGAGTCTTTCTAAATAAAAAGACGAAATACTAGTGGAAAAATTAGACGGGAATAAATTTACTGATATGGGTTGATTTGTCCATACACAGAAAAAAAAATATTCTTTAATCAAGTATATAATTTTGAAGAACTTCATCTTCTTGATTTGAGTAAAAATAGTACATTATACCCCTAGGGAAGTAAAGTAAGAAATGTCTCAGATTACATGTAATTGTTGGCCGAGGCAAAGCCGAGGTCAACAAATATGTGATCTGAGGCTTTCTTATTTACTTCCCGAGGAGTGTATACTATTTTTTTCCTCGACGGAGGCGTAAAGCGGCAACTTCGTTTAGCGCAGCGGGGCTAAAGTTGACGCTTTACGCCCGGAGGGGAATAGTATATTACACACCTAGGGAAGTAAAGTAAGAAATGTCTCAGATCACATGTAATTGTTGGCCGAGGCGAAGCCGAGGTCAACAAACATGTGATCTGAGGCTTTCTTATTTACTTCCCGAGGAGTGTATACTATTTTTTTGTCCGACGAAGGCGGAAAGCGGCAACTTAGTTTAGCGCAGCGGGACAAAAGTTGCCACTTTCCGCCCGGAGGGCAAAAAAAAAATTATTTTCTTGGTTCAAGAATTTTCCTCTTGAATCAAGTTAATTTTTTTTCAGTGTATCAAGCTATCTATGAGAATAAAAAAAAATAATTATAATTTAATTTTTGAATAATTTCTGGAAAATTTCAATCATAAAATAAAAATTATTTTGGTGGTTGATTATACTAAAATACTAAAATAAAATTTAAGAAAGTCAAAAGAATTATTTTTAATTTAGAAATTTACTTTATGGGAGATTCTTAACACTATCTTTGATCGAAAAATTTTATATTGGTGTATATTACCATATCAAGTCATATCAAGCCAGATATCAATGTATCGATATTTTTTTATAGCTAAAATAAATTTTTTTGGGGTAAAAAATACAGTAATGTCGATTGTGCAACGTGATTTTTTTTAAATAATTAACCTTGAAAACTTAACATCAAGTATTATCCAACTAATTATTTAAAATATTTATTTGTTCTTAGTAAATATTACTGATGGGTTTTATGTAAAAAATTAATTAAAAATCTGTATAACTATACAAACTTTTAGGCTCTGTTTGTCCATAAACTTATTCTAGAATTTAAATTCTAGAATATGTACATAGTATTTAAATTCTAAAAAATTTTGTTTTGAATTTTAGAAATAAAATCCCAAAAGTTGAAGAGAGTTTTAAGAAACTAAAAAAACTTCTTTCGATTAAATAATAATTAAATTTGATAATTAATTTTTTAAAAATTTCGACAGATATGAATTGGTCAAAGTTTAAAGAAAAATTAAAATTAGTAGATGATAAGTATCAAAGTGAGAATAGTAGCAAAAACATTAATGGAATACCCACATAATCAGAATGCATATATAGAGCCCTATGTACACACGTCGCATAACTTAGGTGTCCTGAGAGATATTTATGTAGTCCCGCGAGCCGGAGGGGTAAACTCGGGCTCAGCCACCGTTAATCCTCGGCACCGTCCCATCTGGTCAAAGTGCCGATCATAATGTCCGTCGACTATCACCTATAATTTCGGGTAATATATTACCTGGTAATTCGTTACGTATTGATGTAGATGTAATGCGCAATTATTAATCGACCCTCCAGCCAATTCTAGGCACGTCCACCATCCACCATCCACCACATGTTTGCTGCAATTCAGATCCGACTATTTCGCTTCGCCAATTTTTTTTATCCTTCTTTTATTAAGCGCCTCCTTATTATTTCTTATTACTGCCCTTAAATTAACATCAAATTATTTTAATCGCTTATTAATGTGCGAGGAACTTATAGCGTATAACATAAAGCTCCAGTTAATTATAATTATAATTTATCAAACACTGCTACAAGAGAATAATAATAAAAATAAAGTATTATTTTATTAAATGACAACAAAAGAAAATAGTAAAGAGCCGGCAATTAGATGCGAGGTTAAATACTTAGCTGGCCGAAAGTTAATCCGATTGGTGCGCGCCTGAGACAGATTAGACTCGTAATAAAGTGCTGGGGGTGTACTCACCGTAGAAACGGTCCACGAGGGAGCCACTAAGACACCGCCGTTGGAAACTGGCCCGAAACAGATTTAAACTCGTTTCCTCAGGGCTCCGGAGAGGAACTTTGCCGCCTTTTAATTAGTTACCAGGCACGAGGACTGCCGCTGGCTTTTACACCGTGTTCGTACACTCTAAATGTATACATGTAATATACCTATTTTGTACTGTACTCTACTGTATACATACAACGTCTTATTGTTTTTATTTCTTCGGTGTATCTTCATCAGTTCTATACGTATCGTTGAAGAATAAATAGCTCAGTTTGTTATAAATTATTCGAGAATAATTGTCTCGCTGAGAGTGCTTTGCACTGTCATATTTGATGATTTTGAAAACGTGCCATAATCTACGACTGGTGACGTCACTTCAAATCTGTAAGAAACTATTAATATTAAAAATTTAATTATCTTGAATCAAGTACAAGAATTCTAAAATCAAGTTAAATTTATTTCAGTCAAGAATAATTTCTTAGATGAAGAATTTTTCCACTTCATTCATTATTATCACACTCTTAAAAATAATGTTCTTCGATCAAGAATTTTTCTTTTGAATCGTTTGATAATGTTAGGATTATAACTAATCGAACAATGCAAACGATTTAAAGTTTGAATAATGAAATTAACTAATTACAATCAATAAGAATGAGGTGAGTAAAAGTGAACAAGAGTTTGTAGTTTGAATATTAAATGTCAGACTGAAGTTTGAATTTAAATTTAAATTTAAAGCACTGCAGATAGCACCCATTTTAATGATTTGGATCATCATCAGTGACACCAGGTATCTAGTTCTTATCTCCTTTAGTTCAAAATCGCGGAAAAATTTATAGGCTTTTGTCTTGAAAGTGTCAACGCTAAGTGCATTGATGACATCAGGTGGTAATTCTTGCCAAAGGCGCATTGATAAAATTAGGAATGAATGTTCATAGGAGGCAGTTGAAAAATTTGGAATTTTAAATTATTACTTCATTGGCTAATATAAAACGTTAATCATACACAATTCACACATATTATAGGAACCGAGCATCTAGACTGTCACGCCAACTGATGATAGAAATTGTAAGCTAATGGGCAAAAATTTTAAACTCTAATATGTGATTTAATGTTGATTTATTGTTTACTTAAATAAATTAATAAATTTTTTGAAATTTTTTCAACTGTAGAGTTTTGGTATATTACGACATATATAAATATATCAAGTTGGGACCGTCAAATTGATAAATTTGTAAAATTTTATTATTTTTCTCTCAGTACTAGTGGTACTCCATAGAAAAATGACAGCCATATGACGTGTTTAGAGGCGGAATTGAACTTTGGAGGCTATGTTTACATGGCTATTTGACTTAATAATGCTGAATTTCTTTTATTATATTTAATATACACGGCCTAAAGTTTTTTTTTTATCTTCTGAATTGTTTTTGCTTCAAATACGACCGATTCATACTGGTCAAAAAGCATATTTTATTATTTTTTCTATTATTTAGTAAAAAAATACATAAGCTATTGTAATACTTTTTGCCCATTTAGTGCTTTTGTTAAACACCAGGGCCCGCTACTTCCGACAGATGTGCTGCCTCTATAGTTAGTGCTCGGTCCCTATTACAATTATTACACTTAATATCCCTAATAAAAAAAAGTATTGAGACAAAGAAAAAAGTATTGAAAAGTATTGGATTGACTAGAAAGCCAGTACTTTTCAATACTTTTTTCTTTGTTTCAATACTTTCTTTTTATCAGGGATTACACATATGATAAATATTGTACTTCTAAGAACATAATTAAAACAATCTAGATGATTCTAGTGTTGCGATCAAAAAGTACAAAAAAAAAACAATTTTCCACTTGTTTTAAGAGGTAAAAAAAAGTTAATATTTCTGTTCTCTTATGGTTTATCTACAGACTAAATGGAACACACTCTGAAATGTTTTTAAAAAAAATGAAGATGATAATTAAACGCTACATGCAAAATAAACTATGTTTCAGTAGTTTTTTCAAGTTAAAAGAGTAATTGACGTATCTTACCCCATTATAAATGAAGATTCAACTTAAAAGAAATATAATTGTAAAATGTACTTAGAAAAATTTTGATATTTCTATCATTGCGATAGAAAGTTACATGGAAACTCATCTATTTTTTGATAAAACAGTAAGTTTTTCCAGATCAAAAAATACTAATTTTATTTGCTCTCCTATGATTCATAATTTCGACTCAAGGGAACATGTTCGAAGATTTACATAAAAAAAATTTATATGATTCTATCGATGTGATAAAAAGATACCTGAAAGAGAATTTATTTTTCAATAGTTTTTAATGGAAAAATAATTATTAATAGTAAGAAAGAAAGATTAAAACTTTAATCCAATTTAATAAAAAAGTCAAAATGAAATTATCCACATCGTTAATATAAGCTTTTTGTTTTGAAAGATTAATAATGCGCAGACATTTGAATTAGTCACGATCTTACTATTTATTTAACTCATAATTTAAAGTCGAGAGATATGAGGTAAATAAAATGTATAAATAAAACCTGGGTTGACTAATGTCGCGAGTGTAGTAGAGTAAAGTATAGTGTGTGGTATTCTATGAAGATCAAGAACAAGAACGAAAAGTATATTATGTTCTAAATAAAGTTGATAATGAAAATGAAGAAGAGTATGTCCCAGGTGACGTGAAGGTTAGACTCGCCAGTGGAAATTACTTAACTCTCGGATGATACATAAATTAAGTTTAAATCGTAAAGGGGTCGTAGCAGAGTCGCAGCCAGTTAGCGTTAGGGTGCTCCAGTGGGTCGTACACCCCATCCGCCACTCTTTCGCGGAAGTACACGTTTTACTCCACTATCATTTTACCTCTTTCTATCGTAAGCTCTTCATCTACCATTATCTCGAAGCTCATTGCAAGGCGACTTCATTGTGTCTAATAGAATTACCGCACTTCGTGCTGCCTCTGCTTAAACATTTTCCGATGTTATTGAAAATGTATTTTTCTCTTACCTCTGTTTTACATTGTACCCTTGAAAAAATTTTCTGATATGGCCATATATGACCGACTTTCATGTATGGTACGATCTGGTCATGTATGGCCATTTCGAGGTATATATGAGGATAAAAAATAGTATACAGTTTTTTGCTCCATATCAGTAATAAGTTTTTTTTGACAACTTCTTTTCAATAAAGCGATTTAAAATTTTTTATTATTCCCTGATCTAGCGGTTGTACCCTCGACATTGTATTTGTAGGTAGAAACTTAACTTTGACAACCACGTCTCACTGCTTGAATAACATCTACGACTGATGAATTTCTTTCAAGCTATGCATTAAAGAAAAAGTAAATACAAGTGTAAACAAACATACAAAAATAAGCCAATGTCAAGGACAATATACCTTCAATTTGCGATAAGGAAAAATATAAATGTACAAGATAACATCATCACAATTTCTTACTTCGACATACTGAGTCTTTCTTTGTAACTTCGAGATATAGAGTCCAAATTTATATGAATAGTACTTCACGGGGTGGAATACATTGTTCGAGTTACAGAGTCAAAAAAATTCGAAGGTTCAAGTTATCCAGATTCTACTGTATAACTTTTCATTTTTTAGAAAAATGTGTACGTCAATTAACATTTCGTACGAAAACAGAAAAAGTAACTTGATTTAATAAAAACATTCTTGAACTTAGAAATTTTTCTTGGTGAAAGTAAATTTTACTTGATTCAAGATTTTTTCATCTTGTTTTAAGACAATGAAACCCTTGAAAATAATTTTTTTGAAGCAAGAATTTTTCTTTTGATTCGTTAATTTTTTTTCAGTGTATTAAACCAAAATTGGTGTTTTAATTAGTTAACCTAAAACAACCAATGTCAGATTAACCCTTCAAAAAAGTGAAAAAAATTATATTTATTTTGGAACTCAATTCTCTTGTAAGGAGACGATTTAGAGATCATGCGCCCTCCGTCGGAAATTTTGAACACTACCTTAGGTTAAAAAATTATACACGGACATGAGTGACTATATCAGACCAAATATCGTCATATTGTTATATTAAGACATATCATATATGTCAGGACATACATATCAGGACATATATATGTCATATGTGTCCTGATATGGTCTGCTATACCCACATATGGCTTGATAAGGCCAATTTTCACATCAGGCTAAATCGGAATTATTAGAACATATGTAAAAAATTGTAAATGGATATTCCAAATCATGACTGGTCATATATTGACAAATAAAATTTTTTGATATAGCCCTAAATAAATATATCAGGTTATATCAGAAAATTTTTCCACGGGAGATAACTGAAAATATAATTTTTCTTTACTTACTTCTTACATTGCACAGCAGAATTTTTTCTGAGCAAGTTTGAGTCGAAGCAAGCTTGAGAAAAGCAATTACAAATGACGAAAGTATAAGGCTCGATCTTTTTTCAGTAATAAATTTTCTTCGGATATCTCGAGACAATTTCACTCCCTTTTTTGTCTTTTATCTAAATCCGGTGGTCGGGAATGGGGGATGGGAGTGAGAGGCATTACCCGCGATTCGTGGTGGAAAAAATTAGCTTATCGCGTATGATAATCCAGGTCCCTTAGGAAAACAACCCCGAAGTGGGCGTGCGGCCATGGATTAGGGAACATATTTCGTAATCCGTACGACGAGAGATACCGACTGGTACTTTTGCCGGCGCAACCCCATCCGGTTCACTTGGTTGCGCCACACCGAGAATTATTATCCCTAAAGCATCCCTGTATGTATATCTCGATGATACATCGCTTCGCACGGGACTTACCGTTTAATGGACTCACGTTACCGCTGTATCTGTTCATCTACAAGTATTGGCGTAATCCAACCCTGGTTTTCGTATTACACGAGACATCTTCAATCTTCACACGAGCATTTGCGTTATACTTTATTTTACATTATTTCTAATTCCCAAAATCACATTTTTCATTTTCGACTATCAGTTTTTGATCACAACATTCCGTTCAAGGATTTATCAAATTTTTTACCCGAAAGACTGATAGAGTGATGGATAGATAGATAGAAAGCAAATCAGTTCAATAGTTTCAATGTCTATCAATACTTCAACTTTAGATCTGATTGTTAAATTCGAATCACATCGCTAAAGTATCCAATTGAATTCTTAAAAAAAAAAAAACAAGAATGTGCCAAATTATGAGCACGTGCATAGGCAAATTTATTAATTAATTTTTACTTATAAAACAATTTATGTTCTGAGGCCAAGAATATGATTTTTATTTGTTGAATATTTATATTTTGAGCTATGAAAAGTATGTCTTAAGTCAAAGTTTTTTTCTACACTTAAGGGAAATTTTTTCTTACAATTTTCATTCTTGTTTTGAAATATTTAATTTTAATTTATTTAAAAAATTTACTCATAAATCAAGAAAGTAAAACTCCTGAATAAAAAAAAACTTTCTTCATATAAAAATTTTACCAATTTAACGAATCACTCAGAAAGAAAAATTTCTTGACTGGAGAACAGAATTCTTGGCTCAAGAAAATTTTCGGGTGCCTAAAGGAAGACCGAAGTTGCGTTGGCCGAAGTAAAAATTTTTCTTAAAATTCTACTCTTGGTGGAAGTAATTTTATCTTAATTCAAATTATCATATATACTTGATACGATAAATTTTTATATTTGATCAAGATTTTGGGATACTTTAGGGACGCAGCACCATCTACTTCAGCTAAGAAAAAAATTTTCTCACCTTGAGAAAATTTTTCTCTTGAATATTTGATACCCATTTTATACTATTTTAGCGTGCAATTATACATATTGAATGAAAAAAAATGATTCAATATTATTTGATCTTCCCATTTGACATGTTAGTGAATAAAAATATTAATGAAAATTTACTATCGAGATTAGAGTGGTCCAAAAAAAAAAAGTTTTTTGCCTATCATCTCAAAAGCTTCTCTAAGGTATAAAAAAAATTCCCTCCAAAGCGTAGCTTGATACCTCAATTTTTCATGAAGCTCAATGAATTTTTATTTTCCCGTTTAAATAACACGTAAAAAAATTTTTTTTATGTTTTTATCCGGTAAAACTACAAAAAAAATTTTTTTTTTAATTTTTCGTTAATTATTCTTGTAGGAAATTTAATTCTCTACAAAAAAGTACTGAAGTAGTTTTTTCGTAATCCTAATGGGTAAAAAGTTATTGAACTTCAAATACTCACAATAAAAAAAAATTTGAAGAAAGGTAGTTTCAAATCAACTTTTTGAGGGAATTGACAATTTTACTGGATAATTTATTTAATTTTTATGGATTTGAAATAATTTTCAACTTTTTGAAAACTTTTTTGGTAACTTCATGTATTTTTTTCAAAATTTATCAAAATTTAGATTATTTATAATATAATTTACACATGTCTTTTGATGAAGTATTAACTGCGAATTATGAATAATTTTTCTTATTACAATTCGGATATTCTCTTCTATGAGCAGCAACTACTTGTAACAGATATTGTTTTTGTTCTTCATCTTTGGTCCCAAATTGGTTGTATTTTTCAATTAAAGCAACCGCACGCTCTGCCACATCGTTGACTACTTTTAGTTCTTTGAAGAATTTTAAACAATCAATATAGTTTTTATTTGTATTCCATAACATAGGATCCATGTTAAGAAAATCGTATGGCAAGTTAAATGAATCAAATAAAACTGTTGATTTTTTGGTAATAAATTCACTCATATCTAGGGCACAAATATTCTCAGATATTTGTACTCTGATCCGTTTAGCATCTGAAACACTTTCATTATGTTTAAATGAGTTAATCATTTTTAATTTAATCTCTCGAGGTATTGAGTCGTCGAAAAAAGATAGTGGGGCAAGAGATTCTGACAAGTACCACCCGTGTCTTAAAAATGTATCCATAGCTGCACTCGAAATTTTTCTGTTGATATCTTTGTACTTGATGATGTCTTTCAAAAACTGTAAATCCTGATTTGGAGCTTTAATAGCATTAGGGCATTGACACCACGCTTTTACATAAATTGTAACGATAAATAGACATATGTCTCGGAGCTGAGGTATTTCTTTGGCATTTACTTTAAATTGCTTCTTAAACATAAAAATTTTCAGACAATAAATAGCTTTCGATAACCATCTTGCATGGTGCATCGCTCCAGGTCGCTTGAATCCAAAGTGACTTGATGGAGTTCCTCCCAAAAAAATATAAGTTAAGTCCAACAGTTCTTTGTAGTCAGCTCGCGGCTGATATTCCTGTAGCAGTTAAAATAATAAAAATTATTAATATAAAAAGAAAATTAATAATTATAGACAAAATGAGAATATTACCTTGATTTGACTTGAAATAAATTGTAGAATTTCGTCTTTCATGTCTCTGGTTTTTATCTCAACTTCAGAATCTTCAATTCCAGTCTCAAATTCTTCTTTATTTATATTTTCCCAATTATTTTTGAAGCGATTGAATATTGCAACATTAGGACCACTTGTAACCGGCCAACACGTTTCTGCGACACTTCTAAGCACCAACTCGTATATATGATGTCTACAACCCAAATGAAGAAGATTTCTGTTCAACTCACGTTCAAGCTGAGTGCATGTTCCATTATTCAAGCCTACGAAAATTATTTTAAATTAGTACATAAATAAATTATTCCAAGTGAGTACTTTTTCTTACCCGTATTTACAGCAGCAGTATCAAAACATAAAGCCTTAATTTTGTTTTTAATCTTCCATTCATCTAATAATTTAATTATGGCATCGGTTTGATTTTTACTGTCTCCAGTAACTAATTTGGGAACGCCCAAAATATGTTCAAAATCTAGTCCTGTTACTATTACCGGCAATCTCTCAACTTTTTTGACACTTTCTGAATCATCAAGAAGTTTTCCATCCCAATGCAATACTAAACATGATGGAAAGATAATTTTTTCTTTCAAATTTTTAGCAGTTGCTTGCCGTTGATGCATGCGATGTCGTCGTAGAGAACTTCTGCTAGTATTTATCTTATCCACATCCACGTCGAAGTTCTTAGCAACGGAATTCACTAGGTATGCAGCCATTCGATCGCTCGTTTGTGTGCGATCTAGGGTCGCAACTAGTTTCTGATCTATCACGTTTTTTTTCTTTTTTGGTCTAAGACGAGAAGGTAACTCATTCTCAAAATTTGAAATTTCACGTTTGAGTTCACCTGAACTTGGAAAAGATTTACTGCCAGTTGATGTAGATAGGCCAGAAAAACTTCGAGTTAACTCTAAAAATTATGGGATAGATTATTCTAGATAAAAATTCAAACCAATTAATTCAGTAAATTAAGCATTAATATTAAATTAGATACCTTCATCACTGTCTGTTTGTGAATTTGTTTCGAAGATAATAGGGCTTGATCTATGTGCTCTACGTTCATTTGATAAAAATTCTTTTTGTGTTTCTGTGAGCTGGTTAAAAGACTTTTGGAGTGCTAAATCGAAAATTTGATCCAACTTTAAAGAAAATCGTTTTTCTTTCGACTTTTGGGTTTGTGTATTGCGAGACTTATTTTTTTTTAATAGAATCCACTCGTTATGGAGTCTTACAATTTTTGAAATTGCATTACATGATTTAATTACTGGTATACCAGTAAGACTCCAAATGTCATTAACCTCATTCAATACATTTCGTGCGCTTTCACGAACAGATTGTTTGAGAAAATTCAAATTATAAAAAAAAACACTTAATACTTGTCGCTGAGATGGCAATTTTCGTTTGTTCAATGCACTGCTTTGAAAGCCTACTAAATACACATGTTGATTTTTAGATTCACTTGACATTTTGTTAGTATTATGATTAATAATATTCTTCACGTGTTATGCATAAAGTTACTACGATAGATACGATAGATGGCGATATAAGGTATAGCGAATGATATTATCGACGGAAAGTAGATGACAGGAATTTTTTAAATTGAATTTAAATTTTATTCGTAATACTTACGGATGTATGCTGAAATTAATTTTTTTATTTAGGAAAAAACATAAATTACTTAATTAAATACTTCGCAAAAGGAAATGTGACACAAAATAAATTCTAAAATCATAACTGATTAAATTTTCTTTTATTGCGAGTATTTACAGCTCAATAACTTTTTACCCATTAGGATTACGAAAAAACTACTTCAGTACTTTTTTGTAGAGAATTAAATTTCCTACAAAAATAATTTACGAAAAATTAAAAAAAAAATTTTTTTCGTAGTTTTACCGGATGAAAACTTAAAAAAAAATTTTTTACATGTTATTTAAACGGGAAAATAGAAATTCATTGAGCTTCATGAAAAATTGAAATATCAAGTTGGGCTTTGGAGGGGATTTTTTTTATATCTAAAAGAAGCTATTGAGACAATAGCACTCGAAAAAAAAAAAAAAAAATGTTTTTTTTGGACCACTCTAATCGAGATATTTAATTTTTTGGAGCAAGAGAGAAATTTTCTCAACGCAAGAAAATTTACTTCTATCAAAAACAAAATTTTTTGGAGCAAGAGGCTGAATTTTCTCAAAACAAGAAAATTTTCTTGACTTAAATAAATTGACTTGGATCAAGATACGCATATTTCTCAAAGCAAGAGAATTAATTTTGTTGGAATAGGTGAAATTTCTTGTGTCAAAAAAAAATTTTTTTTCGCTCAAGAAAATAATTAGGAAGAAAAATATTTTCTTGGCTCAAGTGAACCTTTTTTTCTGTGCACTTTACTATTTTAAAACAAGATAGTTTATCCACACGGAAAAAAAATATCGCTCTCAGAGCCATACTGTAATGCTACTATAGCTATCTCCACTTTACTAACTGTTAGATTCTTACTAGAGCCATCTAGTAGATCGCTCTGACAGGTATACGTTAGTTAGCTAAAATAGCTAAACCGTATTGCTGGAAGAGCCAAACGGGATTGCTGAGAGCAGTAAACACCTTGCTGTAGTCTCAGATTTCGCGCGCAGTTTTGTGTGTTGACATATTTCATAACCTCAAAAATATTTGTTTTGTTTATCGTGAATTTAATGATGACTACCAAATAAAATATCATTTATGGATTGATGCAAATTTATTTATTATATCGAGTAATAAATTAATTTTATAGTAATGGATAACTCATAAATTAGTGTATAGCTTATGTTTTTTTTTTTTTTATTTTTAAACAAATTTAAACTTAGTTAAAATAAAAAAATTATATTGAAAGTTTTTTTTCTAATTTTTAGACATTTTTTTTTTAATTGTTATTTTCGTATATTTATTTATTATTTTTTTCAAATTGTCAAACTTCTGATTATAATATTATTTAATGACGTTAAAGTTAATAGTCACTTTATAATTTTTTAATTTTATTTAACAAATAAATTTTTTTCTGAAAAATTATTTTTAAAAAATTGCATTTATGATTTTTTAAAATTTCTACGTCATTTTTTTTTTATTTTTTTTTACCATAATTTATTTGTGAAAAAAAATTTTAAAAATTATTAAATATATGCTAAATTAATTTTCAAATATATTTATTAGTGATAAATAATATAGAACCATGTTTTTATTTGAATTATAATTTATTATAATTATCAAAATTTTTTATTGACCTTTTTTATGTCAGTTAATTTAATTTTTTTATTCAATCAAAATTAAATAAATCATTTCAAATTATCAATTAATAAATATAATTTTTGAAATTATTGTTTATAAATATTATTATGCATTGAAATCATTATTTATAAATATTGTTATTCAGTTAATAGATATTGGTACGAGTGTATGTGGTTACGTTAGACGGCGCCGTTGAAAAATGTAGTTAGCGATTCTAGCTAACTAAAGTATTCCTACCGGAGCCATATAGTATTGCTACTGTAGGAAAACGTTTTGCTGTCGTAGCGCTCTGCGAGTAGCTTACGAGTAGCTCTACGAGTAGCTCTCTAGTAGATGACTCCAGTAGCAATACTTTTTTTTCCGCGCATGAAAAGAATGACTTGATCAAAAGAAAAAAATTCTTGAACTAAAAAAATCACTTTGAAGAGTTTCATCATCTCGATTTAAGTAGGAAATTTTTTGAACTGATATTTTTCTTGGTTTAAGTAAATTTAATTTGATTCAAGAATTTTACGTCATGGTTCGAGATAATGAAACTACAAATTAATTTCTTGGTTCAAGAATTTTTCTCGGAAATCAAATAAATTTTTTTCAGAGTATCCCTTTTATTTTCTGCATCATAAAAAATAAGCCCAAATGTTTTCAAAATAAGGTCAGGTAAATTATTTTTTTTTTTTTAACAAAAATATTTTTTTTTAATCAGGTTTTTTTTTCAGTGAATAAAAATAAAACACAAATCAAAAAAATTATGGATTCCTTTACAAAAATATTGATGACTTTTAAAACTGTTATATTGATTAATTTCGGTATATTTAAAAAGTTTTAGTAGTCTATGATCACATATGTTCAGACATTGCTAAAATATCACGTACGACTCAAACATTTTATTATTTTAATCCAGCCTCTTTACTGCTCAGTAATAAGTAAATTTACATCGATAAAGTTTATGCAAATAGCGACAAAGCGTTATACTCTCTAGCGAAGTACTCTTAAATCTTATCGGCCTATTTTCTGTACTCCATCATAGTCATCATAAAAGTAATATCCACGAGAGAAGCATAGAAGTAGAGAGTGTATAAAAGTTAACTAAAACTAAAACTAAAAGACAGAAAAAGAGGACGGGGTGAGATAAAGGTTTGGAGTGAGTGAATAAGCAGGGGATGCCGAGAATTACGAGGAAATAAATGGATGGTATTACCAGAGCTGCATGCCGGCACTTTGGAAGGTGTTCAAAGCGTCTGTGGCACTCGCGAGACTAGCGATATCTATATATAGATATACATTTGTCAGTAGTGTGAGTTTTGCAGCCAGAGGAAGAAGAAGACATCACACAGGCACGAGCAAGGAAGAAATTAAAAAAACAGCAAAACTGTCTAGCCTGGACTATCTTTCTCTCTTTGCAGAACGCGACCTTACAGAAAGCTGTCTTCGTCTCGCTCGTGGGAAACTTACCTTGAATAAATGTTTCTCGAGGAATTCGAAGGAAAGGATACAGCGCGAAAACTCGTGTCCTCTAACCCTCTTATCCCGAGACACGATTACATCTCACGTGTACAGACTTTACTATCTCATATAAGTGTGTATATGTGTGTGGAGGGGGGGGGGTGCACAATCTTGGCTGGATGGAGAGTTCACATTCAATGTCCTAGTCATATCTCAAGCTTGGAAGACACTTTAATGAAAAATCATGCCGTGAATCCACGTACCGTCGGGGATGTAGCCTCGATATTTCACGCGAATGAGATTTTAGACGGAAATAAATAAGAAAATGGGATAGAAATATTGCGGCATAAAGGGGAGCTTGCAAACGGATTTTTATTTTTAGGGGAAATTCAACGAGTCCTAAGCTCTAGGGAGTTTACGCGTGGGCTTATGAAAATTTGAGGTAAAGAAGATCGCGACAGTACCGGGATGCATTGACATATTTATTATGGTTGCGGTTCGTTAAGTGTTATATAAATGATGTGGAATTTTTACTACTATTCTGTTAAAAATTTTTGTGAAATTACAAATGTTTTTCAAAGAAAAATCTTGGTAAAATTATTAATTAGTGTATGGTAAATATCATATACACAGAAAAAAAAATTAACTTGAATTAAGAGAAAAATTCTTAAACCAAGAAAATAATTTTAAAGAGTTTCATTGTCTTGGATCAGGACGACAAATTTTTGAATCAAGTAAAATTTACTTAAACCAAGAAGAATTTCTTGGTTTAAAAATTTTTCTACTCATGTCAAAAAGTTAAAATTCTTCAAAATTATTTACTTGATTCAAGTAAATTTTTTTTTCTGTGTACAATCCAATTTCATGTCGTTATTCTACACGTATTTTAATTTTATCAAATTGTGGTTCAGTTTTCGATAAAAAAATTTCTGAAATTGTAGCAATGTTGTAATAGGAAATTTAATTAAAATGTTGAAAATTTTATTTCTTAGCAGAAGAAATCAAAATTTTTCTCACAGTAATTTTTTTGTTGAAAAAAAGTTTTCTAGAATTGGGAAAAAACAATTTTGGATGATTCGCAAGTTGTCTATTTAAAATTGGTTTCTTCCAAATTAAAACTTTTTTTTACTAGAAAAGTTACTGTGAGAAAAATTTTAATTTCTTCAGCTAATAAAAATAGTTGAAAATTTTCAAAAAATAAATTTCTTATCGCAGCAATGACTATTTTTATTTTTTAATTTTTAACTTCCCGTTAAGAAAATTGAAAATTTTCAGAAATCGGGAAGTCATTGGTTTTACCCCGTTTTTTGAAAATCGAGTTTTCATCAGATCTCGACGTTTTGAGGTCCTAGGAAGCTTTCCTGACTATTCCCGCGAGGGTGTCACTATGACTGTATGTGTGTGTGTGTGTGTGTGTGTGTGTGTGTGAGTATGTAAACCTCTTATAACTTTTGAACGGTTGAACTGATTTCATCGCGGTTGGCGAAATTCGAAAGGGCTTTGCCAAACTTAGATTTCCTGTTAATTTGAACCGATTCGGACCGATAGATTTTGAGAAATTTGGAGAAATCTAAAAAAAAATAGGAAAAAAAATTTTTCCAGAAGTGGTTTTTTTGGGATAATTTTTAAACGGCTCTACCGATCAATTTCAAAAACTAATCAGCTCTCAACCTTGAAAAACCACGTCGATCGCCGTCAATCCCGTCAAAATCGCTTGATTCGTTCGAGAGATATCGTGAACGAAAGAAAACCGAAAAAAGTATTTTTCGGAGTCACTCCGAAATTTCTCGTTCGACCAATTGAAACTTAGAAATTCTTTATGAGGCTTATAAAACTGCGTAGAATGCCGCCAACCGCATCAAAATCGGTTCATTCGTTCAAAAGTTATTGCGGTTTGAAAATTCAAAAAATAGTGTTCTATAAAACCTCTATCAGACTTTTGAGCTCAAAGAGCTCAGAAAAGGTATCTTTTTGAGCTCGGAAAGCTAAAAAAAACACACAGATTGTATTTTTGAGCTCGAAGAGCTCAGAAAAAGCGGCCAGGTATTAACGGAATTAGCGGGAAATTGCAGGGATGGCTTTTAGGGTCAACCGTTTTCCTAATTTTTTTCTCTCAGTTTGGGAGAGTCGAAAAAAGATTTTTATTTTAAAATTTAACATCTCAAAGTTAACTCTGTTGTATGAGACTTGATAAGGCACGTAAAGTTATATCAGGACATAACAAGCCATATGAAGAAAGATCATATTTTTTATATGCTCATGATGAAAATATTAGGCCATATATTAAAATTGGTCGTTTCTGGTTATAGAATATTTTTTCACGCGAAGTAATATTTTTGGATTATAATTTTAATTTAAATAATTTTTTACGTTTTATTTACCATTCCCTACATTTAATTTTTTAGAATACAAAGAGCTGCTGCATATAAAGAAGAAAGCGTTTCAATGTGTAGACAGATGATTACAAGGTGTCAAAAGTACAAAAGATCAAATATCCACTCGAATGGGCTAGCTGACGATGAGTGTCAACTCATCATCTAGCTCTAGGCTCTTGACTCGACCATTTCCTTGGACAAACAAAACACTAAACGCTGCCCGTCAGAACTTGTACTAAGGATGAAGAACTCTCAAGAGGTGGCTCGTTGTCGCGGGTTCCTTATATCGACAATATAATAGTCTCGGCTTGTCAGTATAGTTACTACTTACTGTGTCACAACAGCCACCACTCAAAAGCCCGGAAGTCAGTTAATGTGTTTGATCAGGGTACAAGGTACCACGAGGATCCTCATTTTTTGATTTCGACAACTCAATATCCGCTGTGAATTTTAAGCATGACTTTCGTTTTATGTTCAATTGTATTGAATTTTTGTGACAGTTAACCTTTACTCTGAAGTCTCAATTTTTTACTTCAATGTAGCAATAAAATTAAACTGTTCTATTATTTGTTTATTGAAAAAAATTGCAATACACTGTAAAAAATTTGCGGAGTGAACGCGCAGTGAATGAAGAGTGAATGATTTTTAATTGATTTACTCCCAGCGGGAGTGATATTTACTCTGAGAAGGAGTTAATTTTTATTAATAATGAAATTCACTCCGCATTCACTCCCAAAATAAATGAATTTAGAAATAAATAAATTTTTGTATAGAAAATATTTTTATAAACCCTTTTTACATTTAATTATTAAAAATTTAATTTATTATTTTTAATAATATTTCATTTTAATTATTATTATAACGTTTTTATTTATTTTTTTTTTATAAATTAATTATAATTAAAAATTGTTAAAAAAAAAAATGTAGATATATATATATATATATATATATATATATATATTATACTAGCGGACCCGACAGACGTTGTCATGTACACACGTCTTAAATTTAGAAATTTTAGGAATGAGCTTGTATAGTTAAAAACATCATTAGTTAACAATATGCAATGGGCATTCTTCAATAATAAACATTTTCGTAAACATAAGCCCATTTTGATTTTATACTCATCACGAGCTTTCATTTGAGTACCCACATGCATTTTTGATTTATTTTATATATTTATATATTTCACAAATACCATATATATAAAATATATAAAAAATGTTATGTGGGTACTCAAATGAAAGAACTCGATGAGTGTAACATCGGGATGAGCTTATACCTTTCAAAACTTCAATAATTAAGAAATGACATTGTATCTTGTCAACTAATGATATTTTAAAAGATATAAGCTCATCCCGATGTTACACTCATCAAGACCTTTCATTTGACTACCCACATCAATTTTTCATATATTTTATATATTTACATATAGTATATATATGTATATATGAAAAATATATCAAAAATGCATGTGGGTACTCAAATGAAAGCTCTTGATGAGTGTAACATCGGAATGAGCTTATAGCGTTAAAAATATCATTAGTTAACAAAATACATTATTATTCGTTAATTATTAACATTTTCATAAATATAAGTCCATTATGATTTTATACTCATAGAGACCTTTCATTTGAGTACCCACATGAATTTTTTCATATATCTTATATATATGATATTTATAAAATATTTTCACCGAATTCACCGAAAGACACACAAAAAATTTCATTAAAATCGGTCCAGCCGTTTAGGAGGAGTTCAGTGAACACACGCACAGAAGAAATATATATATATATATATATATAAAGATTAATTTTGAGATTTTTTTTGTAGAACGAAAATTCATCCTTATTTTATTTATTTTAAAAACTCCGAACGCGGATGTTTTTCGGAGTGAAATTCGAAATCACTCCGAAATAACTTTGAAATCACTCCGCAAATAAAAACCCCTGATTTACTCCCTACGTGGAGTGATTAATTACTTTACTCCGAAACTCTGAGTGATGGGAGTGAAATGGGAGTGAAATTCACTCCCGATTCACTCCGGATTTTTTACAGTGTATATACTTTTTGCTTTAGGAACGAGATATGATTTGATATGGTCATATTTAAATTTTTGACTGAAGTTACTGTTGAAAATCTCTGATAGTTAAGTTAGATAGTTAAGTTAGATAGTTAAGTTTGAGGTTCTACTATATGAAAATTTGCTATACATGGCCATATCAGAAAATTTTTTCACGAGTTTTTATAATTAAAAATATGAAATAAGACACTTAACATTTATTGCAATATTTCATTTTTACAGCGATGTAAAATAAAAGGACAATTTTTAAAAACAGTTACAAAAAATAAACATGAGTAGTATTTTATAAGGTAGACTGTAGATTGTAGGTGAGCCAATTTAAAAGGCTAATTTCAGAGCAAAAACTCACGGAAGCAGCGTTACGGACTGTGCGGGAGCAGGGAAGGGGAAGACATCAAGGGTGGCAGACGAAATTAGGCTGGCTGTTTTTTTACCCGGACGTAATTCTGGTTCTCTTGGTACAGTAGCAGGTTGCCAGCCTAGTGAAGCTGTAGTATATATAGGGGTAGCTTGCGCTTCGTTCAAAAGTAAACCAATTTCGTGGCTTGTTTAAAGCCCGAATACGAAGGTAGAGTGCACAGCGACATACAGTCGTGTAACTCTGTCCCTCGAGTTATTTCGCGTAGGTAACGCGCCGTGAAATTACGATGATACACGAATCGATGGAATCTCATGGGATCGCGGAGACGCCGGAGAAGAAGAGGTCGTTTTTTATTGAATTATTTATTAAATAATAAACAGTTATCAACTTCCTCCTTGTAAACATTATTTATTTCAGTCGTACCTTCGGATGCTGGTTTTAAATTTATTTCAATAACTGCTTTCGTTACTATTCTTTGGAGTAGTGTTTCAATTTTTGTTTTTTTATTAAGTGTACATGGATAAAAAAATTGACTTAATTAAGAAAAAAAAAATTTTAATTTTACCTACATTAGGGAATGCTAAAATTTTCAATCAATAAGATTTCTATGCTCCAAAATTATTTTTAGCATAAAAATTTTTGAAAATATTGCTACTCAAATTAGCAGACATTTAATCAATTTTCAGATATAATTGCTTAGCAATCGGCCTGTTGTAAAGGTATATTCATTGGAATTTACATCAAATGTAGCTATAACTGACGGACTTTGCGAAATAACAAATTTGTATCAGCAAAAACTTCGGTCAGGTTAAAAAATAGGCCAAATGGGATCCATTAGTTCCAAAATTGTGGATGTTTGAAGAATTTTTTCATTTCCATAAAAAAAAAAAAACAAAATTTTGCTAGATTTATCCGAATAACTTTAATACTATAATTGATAAAAAATTCTTTCAATTGTATTTTTAAATACATGTAATTATCTTTAATTAACGTTATATTTTTTTCTTGTAATAACATTTTTGCTACTTTTTTTACAGATTTTAAGGACGATGTGAAACAAGGAATATAAATAAAATATGTGACTTATTTTTTACATTTATGCATTTGGTTCAATAGTAATATAAATAAAATTGATTTTTAATCACTGATGTATGTGTAAAGCCCCACATTTTTGTCAAATGTTCTTAACCTTATGGTTCCAGAAAATTATGATAAAAATAATTAATATACAAAAGAGTCAATTACAATAAACCGCAATGTAAATTCTACTAAATGACCGATCAAATTCATTTGTTATAATTCATAATACAATCGTATGTATTATCCGAATTCATTATATACAGAAGTCAATAAAAGTAGGGTGACATTGCCCTTTTATACATAGTAGTCTTATTTCGATATTTTGTACAAACTCATGATTGGATTTAGTTATCATCATCAAATATGATTAATTGTCACCGATTGTAACAAATAATTGACTATTTTTATTCTTTAATTTCATTTTTCCTTTAGATATTTTGATGAGTTTCATTAATGTAAATAATATTAACAAAATTACTTCAAATCGAATTTTTTGTAGATTTTTATCTATAAATTTTTTCATTATTATTATCATTATTGTTAAAAATAATAAAACTGTTTTTTTTTTCAGTAAAATTTATTTGTGGTAGTATCCTCTGTCCATTTTAATAAAAAAATCATAAGATAAGAAAAACATAAGCAGACCCTCATGAAAAAGAAAAAAAGGAAAAAATCAGTGACACTTGGTATCAGATGCTGAATCGGTACGCGAGATGCATAACTATGTTGTATGTTGAATTTTATTTTAGTGTAATACATATACAATGCATTACAGAATACAGGACTTGTTTGACTAGGGAGAGAAGTTGAATCGACGTGTATAGCCCGCGGGCAAGGTCCCAAGGGTCCCATAATGTGTTCCGACCTCTTTCTCTCCCTCTGTAGCATCAGTTATCGGTTTAGCCATATGTATGAACGCATGCAAAATCAAGTTCTAGAATTCTAGATATCCTAAGCGATATACCAAGACTAATGGCCATCAATTTAAACGAGTAAATAATAAAATTTACGAGATCAGAGACCTCTATATTATTGTTATTTTTGTGATTATTGTGCTTAGAGTCAGCTAAAGTCAGTTAATTTCTCAATTTGATGGTTGATATTTACTGGTGCAGACAATTTTCTTTAATTGTAGACAAAAGCCGTTTGTTTCATGCATGGTTTGTAAATTGTACAGCTTATTTTTATAATTGAAAAAAATCTAAAGAACTAATATTCATAGAAACTTATAACTAGTAACGATTAATTAGTTACTAGTAATTATGGTACCTATATCATAATTATTAACATGACTAAAAATTATTGATAGTAGACTCATTACAAGTAAATAGTAATTAATCATTAATAATTAGTAATCACTGTCTAGTAACTATGATAACTAATAACTAGTAAGATAGCTCATCATAAGTATCTCACAACTAATAATTAGAAACTAATGATTTAAAACCAGTAACTAGTGATTAACAATTAGTAATTAGTGACTAATAATTATCGGAACTAATACCTAGTAACTAGAACAATTAATTGCTAGTAACATAATTAAGACTTAGTAAATGATAACTTATAACTAGTACCCGGTAATTATTAATTAGTAATCAATGATTAGTAACCATGGCAACTAATAACTAGTAACTAGTAAAATTATAGTAACTCTTAACGAGTAACATAACTAAAAATGAGTAAATAGAGACTTATAACCAGTAACTAGTAATCAATAATTAGCAATCAGTGACTAGTAACTGTGACAACTAATAACTAGTAATGTAACTGATAATAAGTATCTAGTAACTAGTGACCAGTAATCAAGTGAATTCATAACTAGTAACTGCGATAACTAATTACTAATCACCAGTAATTAATAATTAGTAGTTAGTAATTAGTAACTATGGAAACTAGTAACTAATAACTAGTATAAATATAGTCACTAATAATTAGTAACTATTAACTCATAACCAGTAATTAGTAATTCATAATAAGTTATCAATAAACTAGTAACTAGTCAATATAGCAACTAATTCTACTAACTTATATTATTATACTCATACGAAGATGGAACTAATAAAGTGTAAGCTCAATATGGGACGTTTAATAATTTGTCGATCGATTTAATAATAAAATAGGAATATAATAAAAGTATAAATGATATAGACCGAAAAAATAGAGTATAAAAAGCATTCATATGTATAAGAAAGACGACATCGCATACATATACTCTGGAGGGTACGTCCGAGATAGTTATTTTTATTTATGAGGAAGCCACCATGAAAAGGGAGCAGTTCACTCGCGCCCCGTTACGCTTCTGCCCCTCCGGTAGCAATATGTTAGGATTTCCACAAGTTGAATATCCACTAGGCGACAAATTTCCCGGTTTCTGTATAGATTTTTAGGGGATTTTTTCCCGTGTTTTTGTAATTGCCTTCTTTAAGCCTCGAGGTTAATACAATTTAGTATATTTAGTATAAATTATTTATCTTATCAAATAAAAATCAGTATAGTTATAAATCATTATATTTTTGAATTTATAAGTCTTAAAATTAAACAGAAAAAAATAAACATGGCCATTTATGAATTTATCAGAATGTAACAAAAATTTCTTAACGGAGATAGATAGATGAATTTGATAGTTTTCAGCCCTATTTTCTTCAACCCTATCATTTGTGCAGATGCATACAGAGAGGTCATGTATGCATGAATGTGTAGCCAGTGACCATGCTTACCGCGAGATAATGACCTAATTAATTCGATCACTAATTGCCGCAGCAACCGCGAGCGTGTTACGGATAATTGGTGTGAGTTATAGATGTTCCTTCAACTGTATTATCGTTTGTGTTCTTAAGTATTGCCATTAAAATTGACAATAAGATTTTAAAGAATTTAGTACATAGTTGGTACTTGTGCACAGAGGGTGAAATTTTGAGCCTAACTCTTATCTGATAAAAGGACAAAATGAATGTACTGGTGATGAGATAAGATCAGTAACAGTGTTGGGATGTTAATAATTTATAAGGTATTTATGCTGAGGAAATCCCAACATTCTGGCAAATATAACGATCAGTGAGGTTAAAAATATAGTATCATGGTTGGAGGTATATATGGACTAGGAAAAGCCCATGCGAACGTAGATCCTCGGTAATGGCCTCGTCGAGTGTGTCGAATCGAAAGTCAAAGAGCCACTGTGATCCGCGTGTAATTCGTTCGGCAATAAAGAGGGTGAGAGAGGATACAGAAAGCATTGCGGTGTATTCAGTACAGGGGCTGTTTGACAGTGGAAGCACTCAGCAGTCGGGATTCGGGAAATCACAGGCGGAGTGAGCGAGACCCCAATCCAACCAAGGGCTCGAAACGTCGCCATCTATCGTTCTATTTGTTAGCAGGCTTAGCAAATCACCCCAACGAGTTTACGTGGTACTTGGGTACAAGGGTGCTAAGCCCCCGATTTGCCACCACCTTCCTCGGGTGAAAACACCGGCAGCCAACCAATGTCACGCTCACGATATATCTGCTAATTTTCTTCTGACGAAGTGCGTCTTTTATTCTGGATTTCCAATTATTTTCTCCCTGAAGCTATAAGACACTAAACTGGACTTTTCCATTTTTTTTGGAGGACATAGGCTGTATTGGTCTATTTAATAGAAAAAGACACCTGACGAGAAGAGGAAAAGGAAAACTCCAAATCAGGAGGATGAAAATTCATGAAAGAAGAAGAAAAATTATAATAAGAAAAATAAATATAAAAATTAAAAAAAAGAATCCGCAAAATCTAAAAAAAGAAGAAAAAAACTAAAAAAAAAAAAAAAGGGAAATTCATAAAAAGAAAAGAAGAATAAAAAAAATTAGAAAAACGGTTGACCCGGAAGGCCATCCCTGCAACTTCCCGCTAATTCCATACCTAGGCGCTTAAAATTGCACTTATGACGTTTTCGAGCTCTTCGAGCTCAAAAATACAATTTATGTGTTATTTTGAGCTCTCCGAGCTCAAAAGTTTTATCAAAATTCGATGAAACACGATTTTTCTAATTTTCAAACTGCTCTAACTTTTTAATAAATCAACCGATTTTCACGCGGTAGGCGGCGATCGATGTGGTTTTTTAAGCTCTATAAATAATTTTACAAAAAAAAACTTTTTTCGATTTTTTTCGACAACGATATCTCACGAACCCATCAACCGATTCTGACGCTCTATGTGGCGATCGATGAGGGATTTCAAAGTTAAGAGCTGATTAGTTTTTGAAGTTGATCGGTTCAGCCAATTCGGAGATATTTAAAAAAAATAAAAAAAAAAAGCAACTTTTTTTGTCACTTTTTTTGCAATTTCTCGAAATCTACTGGTCCGAATCGGTTCCAACTTACAAGAATTCTAAGTTTGGCGAAGCCCTTTTGAATGACACCAACCGCAATGAAATCGGTTAAGCCGTTCAAAAGTAACGAGAGGTTTACACACACACACACACACACACACACACACACACACACACACACACACACACACACACACACACACACACACACACACACACACACACACACACAGACGTACGGACATCATCGTGAAAATAGTCAGAAAAGCTTCCTAGGACCTCGAAACGTCGAGATCCGATGAAAACTGAAAGCGGGAAGTTAAAAATAAAAATTAACAACAAAGAACAGAGAAATTTTCAGAAGGAAATTAAAAAATTAGAATAAACAAGAGAAAAACTAAAAAAATAGGGAAATTCATAAAAGTAAAAGGAAAATTTTGAAAACTAATGAAAGAAACAGAAAAATTATCTAATTTCTTTTTTTGAAATTCAGAAATTGTTATTATTCAAACAAAAAAAAGCTACCTTGAAAATTTCAGAATATTTTAATGCCTTCAATTGATATATTTTTATATATATATTTTATATATATTTTTATATATTTTTAAAAATTCTCTATGAAAAAAATTCAAGTTAAATCTTATAAATTTAATAGTTTTTGAGATATTCGAAAAATAAATTAAAAAAATAGTAAAATTTTGAATTTACTTAACTTTTAAAAAAAAAAAAAATTTTTTTCTTCGGTAGAATTTTGTTTTATAATAATAGACATCATCTGACCCAAATTTATTAAGATTTCAAGGAGTCGATTTGACACGAAATGACCCTCCATACATATGAAAGCTTTAATTTTCCGACTAGATAAGCTGAGTTGAAAAATATCAAAATACCAAAAATTGTCAACACAAGTATAAGAAAACAATAATTGAAAATTTTTTCATCGGATAATTAATAACAATAACGATTCAATGAAATCAACCGATGTAGAAACGCCGATAGATTTAAAATAGTCTAAAGATATTTTATCGAATTTAAATGGGGTGTAACAATAACTTTTGGAAAGCTCATGATGCTCATAAAATAATAATTATAAAGGATAAATTCAGTCGTTGAATCTTAGCCCTGAGGGTCGAGGAAGTTATAGTACACTCGGATATATCATAGAAAACAAGTGAGTATATCTATAGTATCTATAGGGTGGTAAGTGAGCATGTGGCTCAATACCCTCATACGAGAATATCCATAGTATGTATGCTTGCTCTAAAACCAAAACCAGAGCATCGAAGCGCGTGAATCAGTGCCCAAGGTGCTCATAAATCAGTCCCCGTGGAGTAAAAATTCAACTGTGCACCCTCGTACTGGTACTCGCACTCGTACTCAGCATTTATATACCCTCTATACTTATCTCACTTGGTGATATTGCTCTTCAGTGGCAGCGAAACCGCAACCCCGCGAAACTTGTCCAATGAAAGCCTCATAACGTTGGCGAACAAGTGTTATGGCATCGGTATGGCTTATAAGTGAATGCTGCGCCCTCTAATAGGAAAATACGAGCTGAGCTTGATTGTAACATTGAGGGTTGAGGGTGCCAAGAATAATCTCTCACTTTCGCTTTATGGATATTTTTTTCTACCCCAAAAACTGCGGTTTTTATGGTCGAATTTGTAACTTTAAATTGAGGTCTCCCCTTATAACTGCTTACAATCAAATAATTTTATTTTTTACGTCGTTATTCCCTAAATTTTTCAAGTTTTACACAATACAATTTATCCGAGCGATTCTATTAAATTTGTAATCGATACATCGATAAATAACCCATTCAGTAATACAAAGTAGGCTTACAAAAGTACTTTAAACATTTTATAGGTATAACAAACAAACACATTGTAAAAATCACGTAGTGAATGATTTTTAATTAATTTAATTCCTTCAAAATAAAAAAATTCCGTGAAGTAAATTTTTTTTTTTTATTGAATAAAAGTAACAAAATAATTGTTATTCGTTTAAAAATTACAAAACGTATTCTTAGAGATTTTAAAAATCCATAGATTTTTTTTCTTAGCTTTGTGTAACAAATAAATTTCAATATTTAAAAAAAATGCATCGATATTCCCGTGTAAAAAAAATCGTCTTAAAATTGTCTTAGAACAAATCTTACAACGACAGAGCTCCAGAACATAATTATGGAGCGTCGTTAAATAGTCTTTAAAAAATTTTTAAATAGTCTTAAAAAAATCTTAAAATCGTCTTGAAAGAATCTTAAAATAGTCTTAAAAAAATTATTAAAAAATTTCCAGGCTATTTTAAGATGATATCACAATGCTGTCACAGCTCCGAAAAATTATTATGGAGCGTCTTTAAATTGTCTTGAAATAATCTTAAATTAGTCTTAAAAAAATATTTAGAGACTATTTTAAGATGAGCTAACAGCGACAGAGCCCCGGAACATTAAAACGGAACGTCTTAAAAAAGTCTTAAAATTGTCGGACGATAATTTTTTAACAATTTTAAATTCAATTCAAAAACATCTTACTGCGGTTAGAAAGTCGTAAAATCGTCTAAAAAATGTCTAAAAATTAATTTTTACAACCAATTCGAGAACCAAAATTTCAAAAATCTGCTCTCGGAATCTTTTTTTTTTGGCGTCTTAAAAGAGTCTTAAAATAGTCTTGGTTTGTGTCACGTTTAAGATCTTAAATGAACGACAATTTTAAGACGATTTTTTTTACACGGGTTATTTTAAAAATTTTTACAATTAGCATTTCTTGAAAAATTCTCTTTATAATAATTAATTATTGAAGAAATCCTAAAAATCTCAAACTATTAAGCAAAAAACAATGAACGGTACACATTTTAAAAGGAAATTAAATACTCTACAAAAAAGATTTGATTGGAAATTTCCGTAAGACAAGCCGGTTTTACGTAATAAGGCCTCAAATATTGACATTTTCTTCGATCAGATTTTTGAATTTCGAAATTTAATTACTGTTAAAAATTTGAATTGGAAAGACCAACGCATATTTTCTAAAAAAATGAAATTATTTACAAGAAATATCTTTTAAAATTTCTTGATAAATTGACTTCTTTAAAAGTCCTTCAGGATTAATGTAGAATTGAAAATACATATTACTCATTTGTCGTTGCTGACTTACTTTTTTCCACTTGATTGAGCTCTTGAAGATTCTTTATCAAAATTAATTTTCATTGATTAAAAAAAATTATCGAATTTTTTCAAACTTGATAATGAATTTGATTTAATTAATATCCAGCTGAAAGTTATTGTCACTAGAAAAATTCGTTCTCATCAAACATAGCCAACAATACTATACTTGAAAATAAATTGATAAAATTTTTTCTCCAGACGAATAATTTTACAGCGTTATTTCGCTTACAGCATTGTACATCGTACTTATACAGGACACTAAAAATATTGAAAAGTGATGGAATTAACCGCGATAATGGCAATAAGCATAAAAGGAGTAATCATTACTAAAGTATGAAAATAAGAGTAAAAATTTCAAAAATAAGAAAGCTGCGAAATTATATATCATGACTGGTAACGATCGAACCTTATACCCGAGAATGGCGCTCACAAATAAGACGTTTCATTCCCGCCTTATTCACGAAACATCCTATTATGGGCAGTCACTTTTTATTAGGGGCATATGATGACACCCGACACAGATATATAAAAGTTTTAAAACGCTGGTGTGTGGTCTCTCTTTTTTTTAATTTTTTTTTCATTTTTCATTGGCTCTACTTTATAAAATGAAATGTAATTCGGATGCGGGATATATTTGATGATTACTCGTGTTATTTAATGACAGGGTTTTATTGATTGCGAAAGTTGCGTGTCTCAAATTGACTATAAAAACATCTGTCTTCAAAATCCTTATTCATTAAATACATATCAACATCCCTGAAAACACTTTTTTAATCAATATTCTCACCGGGGAAAAGCCAAATTATTTTTTATCGTTTATGGTCGAAGAAGTGAATAAGAAACACTGGACACTGGATCTGATTTCTTACTCAGAAGTACTCATTTAATAACATTTGAGTAACAGTATTTGGAATTAATACATACTTTCATTTTACCTCTTCAGTTTTTTGTGACTCTATTTGTAGGTTGTACGGTGTTGTTGACTTTTCGTGGAAAAATGTAAATAAGAACGTGACTAATGTAAATAATAATAGTTGGACTCCGGATACTCTGTTACACCCCTAAATTTGTAATGGAATCACTTCACAATAGACTCCACATATATACACTGTAAAAAAAAATCGGTGTGAGTCCATGCAGTGTACGGTGTTAAAAATTCCGGTGTTAAATTCAACACCGAAATCGGTGTAGCAGTAACACCGGTCGCGGTGTAAATATTTTTTTTCGGTGTTAAATCGGTGTTATAAATTTTCCGGTGTTGATAATATTTTAAGTAACACAATTTTTATAATTAAACTTTTTATGTTTAATAATTAAAGATAAATAATCGAAAAAAAGTTAATATTTAATTTAGAAAGTTTAAAATAATAAAATATAAAGTAGATAAAAGTTTTTGATTAAAATAAATACACTGTAAACAATTTTGATGTAAAAATGGACCCAGAGCACTTTACATGGCCGTGTAGTGTGAAATAATGGTGTGAAATTCTCTCGGTGTAAATTTTCGATCCGTGTTACTTTAACACCATTATTAAAAGACAATTTTAGGACATCATATAGATAATCGGAAACTCTAAAATAGTGGATTTTAGTAATTATTTCATAACTTTTAAGTATTTTTTTTAAGATTTTCGGAATACTTCTAAGATAATTTTAGAATCAATGCAATTTATTTGAAGCAATTTAGTTAAAATTTTGTCCTTAAATCTTATGTGGAACCTTTTTTGAATAATCTTAAAAAATTTTTTTAACTATTTGAGAGCAAATTTTGAATACTTTTGAGACATTTTTCGGATATTTTTGAGACAATTTTGGAACATTTTTTGGACAGTTTTAGAGTGTTTTTACAACAAATTTGAAACATTTTTAGAACAATTTTGAACGTTTTTTAAATGATTTTCATATAGATAATTTATTTTTGCACAGCTGTAGATTTTTCATGTTTAAAACATCCATTATATTATGAGAAACATCATGGTTACGATAAAAATAGTATATTACAACCCAAGGCCAGAAAGTTAGATTTCCTGGCGTATGGGATATGATGGCCGAGGCGTAGCCGAGGCCATCATATCACATACGTCAGGGTATCCAACATTCTGGTCATGGGTTGTATACTATTTTTCTTGCTCTCCAGCCGAAAGTACGCAACTCCGTGGAAGGGGTTTTACAAAACCGGGGGGGGGGGGGCGCCGCGCGACTTTTGCAAAGCCGAGGCGAAGCCGAGGCTTTGCTGGTCGGGGCGGGTATAAAAAAAAATAAAATAAAAGTTAATAAATTGAAAAAAAAATGTTATTTTAAACTTTACTAACAAATGCTCTGATTAAGAGTGATATCATGCACAGAATTTGTCACAAATATTTAAACGCATTCTAATTACAGAATTTATTTTTTTAAGTTGATTAAAAATTAGTTTTTAATTAGTAATCGACGGCTAAGAAAGATTGAAATTAAATTATTACAAGTTTGTAGAGTACTTGGATCGTTTTATAAACATTGATTTACTAACTATCAGAATATAAAAAAAAAAAGCAAATAAAATTCACAAAACTATTATGTTTTATTTTTTTAACTTTTTATATAAATTATTTGTGCAGTATTATTATTAAATAGTTCATTAACAATAATCTAGTTAAAAATTATTTTTATTTTTTTGACATTTTTTGGTTATTTTATGCGCTGACATGTTACATACAGACGATGTTGTGACTGTTATATATACAGTTGAAACTCGCTGTATAGGCCGGACGCGCCACGAAAATGCGAAAGAAAACGAGGTTCTGTGCTGCCGAGCCAGAAAATATGCGTAGCGCGCATGCGTTAGAGCAGGCCATAAAAGTTGCTCTTCCTGGAGTAAATTGCTGCCAGGAAGAGCGTACTTTCGGCTAGGAGAGCAAGAAAATACTAATTAAATTGTTCCTAAACATTTAATATTGTAAATACTATTTAACTTGTTGTATAACATCCATTAAATCGATTTCTGCGTAATTTTATAAATTGAAAATTCTTAAATAAATGTTACTTGTCTCATTTTGATAAATATTGAATATTATTTGTGTTTTATGGATCATGTAATATTCATACTCCGATACGGTGTAAAATTATTCTACTGTTACACCGGTTTAACACCGATATTACACCGGATTTTTAACACCGCAAAAGAGCACCGCTACACCGGTGTTAATACACAGGTGTTACATAGCGGTGTTAAAATGAGTCCATTTTAACACCGCTTTTTTTACAGTGTATTGGTCCCAACAGAAGTATTCGAATAGATCTTTGTGTCCTGGAAGATATGTGTTGTCCTTTTAACCCATATGAAAAAATTTTCTAACAAGGTCTAATATGAAAATTGGCCAGATCAGGGCATAAATGAGCATATCTAGCTTCATATATCTTGATATGCCCATGTCAAGCTTCACCTGGTCATGTACACTGCTATATAATTTTTCAATCAAATCTACACTAAAAAAAAATTTTTTTTCCACCTAAAATACTAAATTTTTTTACTCGAGCTTTCTTGATTTAAAAAAACTGGTTTTCTTAACCTTAAAACACAACGTTTTATTATAAGGCTAGTTTTTTGACAGTCAGAAAACTTTATTCTTATAGTTAAAAAACTTTCGTATTCTCATCATAAGAATACCAATTTTTTATCCATAAGGAAAAATTTCCTAGGTAGAAAAAAACTTTTGTTTCAGTGTGGTATTGAAAATTTCCAACAGGTGGCGCGTGATCTCTGAATGGTCTACTCATAATAGAGTTACCTTTAAGATTTTAGTTTATAAAATAAAAACGATTCTTTGACTCTCCTAAGCTTATCTGATATTGGTTTTAAGATCAATTTACTACCAAGTGAATTTTTGTTTAGCTAACAGACAAGTTTATTAAAAAAGAAGTGAAAAATTATTTTCTTATTCTCAAATATAACCTAATATGGCCAGTGGTGAAAATTGGCTGTGTCAGAAAATTTAATTCTCAGCCAAGCATAAAGGAATTTTTAATTAAAAATCCTGTCCAGGAAAAATTATTGAAGCAGAAAAATCGCTATCTCTTAAGATTACTTAATTGGTTAAGTCTAATTCATTTAAAATTCGATTTAAATACGTGATTTTTGTGAAAAAAAACTTACTTATACAAATTGAATAAATTGAAAAATACTTTACGCCCCCTTTCCCAATGAGTCATTATAATGAATTTTGATACATGTTAATTGGCTTAGAAATTTCTATAAAAAAAGCATTTTTGTCCGATGATATAAAGCCTAATCTGACTATATCAGAAATTTTTTTAACGAAACATTTTCGTAAGAGACATGAAAAATAGTAATAGTCAGTTGTTTTGCTCCGACTCAATTTGTGTTCTCTTTTTAGCACACTTTTATTCGCTTGACATACGGGAATCTGTCTTGTAATTTTTAATGATTCTTAAACGTCTAAGTAATTAAAAATTTGCACACGGATTAAGCACCTACGACGATACGATGATTTTATAATTTTAAACCTAATGTCTACGCCAAATTATTAAAATAAAAATGCTGCATAACTTTTTTCCTTTAGATAATCCTTCCGATGAAATTCCTTTGCAATCTCTCCAAGAAATACTTGAAAAAAAAAAAAAAAAAAAGAATGAAGTGGAATGAGTATGTGAAGACAAACCAATTAGAGTTTGGGCTATTGAATTATATGTAATGTAATGATTATTGTCAGTCGAGAGATATATTGTATATTGTATGTAATTTTGTAAAGAGTATGTTGTTGGAAAGATGCTGGGCAGCGCTAGTGGCGAGCTGGCGAGTGTCAAGTCGAGAATGGAGGCTAGCTGTAACAAATGGATATTTCCTCGAGGGGTGCCGTTCCAAGTTCCACGGCAACGTCTAACAAGGTGTTGGACGCCCCGGGACGTCGTACGAGAACTTTCATCTCGACCGCGCCACGGTGAATTGACTTTATCTTCATCTCAATCCTCTTTTACTTCGCGCCTAGTCTACCGAGTGAATTACGTGCTCGAATTGATATTACCGCTGGATCTAATCCAATCTATTTTATTCTTTTTTTGTCTTTAGCTAATTACATTTTTGATCTATGCCTTCTACAACAGTCGAAATATATATTCTTATTAATTATAAATTATAATCATCAACATTCATTATGACGACACTTCTTTTGGTATTTTCAGGGCGGAGAGGGGCATTAAATATTATTCAATTTATTATTAAAAATATTAATTGATAATAATTTAAAAAAAACTGTAAATAATACTTTTCCAGCAAAATCATATTTTTAAATTTGATTTAAAAAATATCAACAGACTCGATAGAGTCTGGCGCCAAGTTCCGTTCTCAAGCCAGACTACCGAGTGTGTATATACCGTAAGCAGAACGGTTTTTTGAGGTTAAAAATTTTTTTTTCAAATTTACTTTGATTTTTTTTTTTATATGATATTTTATAATAGTAGTTCATGCTTTTTATTACGCGTATTACTTGATTATTATCAATTATCTTTATAATTTCTATTTAAAATTATTAAAAATAATCAGCACAAACTATAGCGACCCAGATTTTTAGATTTTAACTTTTTTCTTATGTAAAAAGCGGACGGCCAGAGACTAAATAATATAAGGGTGCATGCTAATCTTATAATAGATGGGAAACTACAGTGAAAAAAAGATATTTGACAGCTAGCAATTACACACGCCAGGCGGCGCAAGAATAACTTTTACATGAACTATAGCTTAAAGGGGATAGTTTGCCACCGGAAATGTATTAAATTAAAATTATCAATTTTTATTATAATTACAAAAAATACTGAAATCCGAACAAAAACAGTTTCACTGTAAAAAAATCACGCCAAGTCCACATTCATAAGACTATTAAGAAAAAAAATTTTTATTTCTTTACAAAAAGATATAAAATAAAAAATTAAAAAATCCAAGTAACCGATATGGTTGTATATGATTTTCGGAAATTAAAAAAAATTTTGTTGTAAATTTAAAAATTAAAAGAAACAATTTTGGAACGTACTTGGTGTGCGTCATTGTGTACTTCAATTTTTTTTAAAAGTCCTAGTAGATAGATTTTAGGAATTTCATAAAAAGTGAAATATTTCGTAACCACGCACACTAAATACGTTCCAAAATTGTTTCTTTTAATTTTTAAATTTACAACAAAATTTTTTTTAATTTCCGAAAATCATATACAACCATATCGGTTACTTGGATTTTTTAATTTTTTATTTTATATCTTTTTGTAAAGAAATAAAAATTTTTTTTCTTAATAGTCTTATGAACGTGGACTTGGCGTGATTTTTTTTACAGTGAAACTGTTTTTGTTCGGATAATATTTAATCAAGAGAATCGTTTTAAAGAAAATAATTTTTTGTCATATTCGTTCAAAAGTTCAATTTTTGAGCGCTGGGTGGCATCCGTAAAGGGACTCTTTTCTATAGAGACTCTACCATACCGTCTTTTTTTTACAGCCTAGGCCGTGAAGTTTACCTACTCCTTTTTTTACGGACTTTTCGTGGAAATCTCGACGGAATTGAGAGAGATTGTCAAAAAAAGTCATATTGTAGTATACCGACCGATGATTTTGAGTAAATTTTAAACTTAGTTACTTTTGAGTGGCGCTAATTATTTCTCTGCTGATAGTTTATTACAAAGCAGACCTAATGTTAATAAAATAACAACCACGCCATAAATAAATATTAATAAATAAATAATTAATATAAAATTAAGTGTTTTTGCCCTTGTGAAACTTCATAAAATTTAAATATGTCATTATTTGCCTCCTATCCCTCAAAAATTAAACTTATGGAACGATAATGACAAAAAATATTGTATGTCATTGGGCCGTTTAGTGGTGATTTTAATAAGGACTTTTTTGACAACAAACCCGCCATAAGCCTTAAGCTCATCGAAATATCGTCGCTGTTAGAAAGTCGCCACTTCACGGCCTTATCACATAAATATATATGTTATAATTGTTCAATTTTTTATTTTTCGTACACGGAAAAAAATAATCGGTAGCTGATACCGATTTTTTCGGTGCAGGCTACCGATTACCAATTTTTGAAAATTTCTTATCTTAACGAGAAGTTAAATTCTCACTCCTTAATGAATAAAAAAAAGGAACTTCATTTGAGATACAAATAACACTTAATAAAATACAAAATATTAAAAATGAGGAGTATTTATTAGGTATTTTTTGATTATAAATTTTTATTAAATTAAATACCTTTTGGTAGCCGCAATCGAAAAAATCGGTATAAATTCTGTTTAGAAACTAACCGAGAAATATCATCCAAGTCCCAAAAAATTATTTTTTAAATTATTTTGTATGTGAATATATATATATATATATATATATATATATATATATATATATATATATATATATATATATATATATATATATATATATAGATATAAAAAATATATGAAAAGTTTATGTGGGTACTCAAATGAAAGGTCTCGATAAGTTTAATGTCTGGGCGAATTTATATCTTTAAAAATGTCAATAGTTTACAAGATTCAAGGTCATTTCTTAATTATTGATATTTTTAAAGACGTAAGCTCATTCTGATGTCACAGTCACCAAAATCTTTCATTTAAGTACCCACATGCATTTTTGGTATATACATATATATAATATATATAAATATATGAAATATATGAAAAATTGATGTGGGTACTCAAACGAAAGGTCTCGATGAGTGTAATGTCGGGATGAGTTTATATCTTTAAAAATGTCAATAGTTGATAAGATAGCAATGCCAGTTCTTAATTATTGACATTTTTTAATATATAAGCTCATCTTGATGTCACACTCACCAAGAGCTTTCATTTGAGTACCTACATGCATTTTGATATATTTTTCATATATACATATATATAATATATATATATATATATATATATATATATATATATATATATATATATAGATAGATATATATATATATATATATAAAATATATGAAAAATTGATGTGGGTACTCAAATGAAAAGTCTCGATGAGTGTAATGTCGGGATAAGCTTATATCTTTAAAAATGTCAATAGTTGACCAGATAAAAGGTCATTTCTTAATTATGTGTCTAGAAATGAAGCATTTTCGAATACAGCCTAAATACTTATCATGATAAATTGACTATCGATGAGAATGATATAAAACCTTAAAAAGGCGCAAATTCAAGTCAAGACCTTTGCAATGACACTAAATTTCACTAAAACTTGTTTCAATTCTTGAAACAAGTATATATTTTTGAAGAGCTTAATATTTTTGGTTTGAGTAGAAAAATTTTTGATTTAAGAAAATTTTTCTTGATTTAAGTAAATTTTACTTCATTCAAGAATTTTTCATCTTAATTCAAGACAATTACCCTCTTCAAAATTATATTTTTGGTTCAAGAATTTTTCTCTTAAATCAAGTTAATTTATTTTTCTGTGGGTGGGAATTAATATATACTGATTGTACTAATTACAATCGCCGGATAGTTGCATTTATCATCATAACTTTGCAAAAATTAATAACCATTCTGCATAGTAGAAGCTACAAAATAAGGATGGTTACCGTTAACATAAAATTCTCTCCGTATGGTAATCGGTAGCCTACATCGGAAAAATCGGTAGACTCTACCGAAAATAATCGGTATCAGCTACCGATTTTTTTCAGTAGCAGCTACCGATTTTTTTTCGGTAGCAGCTGCCAATTTTTTCGGGAGCTTCTATCGAAAAAATCGGTAGCCTCTACCGAAAAAATCGGTAGCTGCTACCGATCGCCAATGGGTAGCCTCTACCGATTATTTTTTTCCGTGTAGAAATATGTTCGTCAATAAAATATAAATTGATTTAGTAGCTGATCCTCTGAATAAAAGTACATAATAGTTTGAGGTTATAATCGTTCGTTGAAACTCGCATAAAACAAAGTAAAAGCTTCGCGATAAAAAATTCTATACTATTACGAAAATTTTTTAATAGAAGAACTTACATAAATAATTTGTTATAATTTAAATAAATACTTTTTTCCATGATTAATTTCAATTAAAATTTATATTCAATTCCACTTCAAGACTTAATAGAACAAAATTCCTTGAATATAGATCAATGGTTTAACAATTTTTCATAATTTTTTTTAAACATCCTTGAAATGGCCTGTAAACTGGTAATTTCAACAGACAATAAAGAATGACAGCTCTCGTTCGATAAATGAATAAAATAATAACTTAATCAGAGTAAAGATAATGAGTTCCTTGCAACCGATAGCTTATAGTCTACTTATGAATTAGTTAAATTATTGTTTCACGATTACATTATATATTACAGACATTGTGTAGTTGTACAGTATATTAAATAAGTAGGGTACAGCAATAATGATTAGCAATAAATCGTTAAAAATTAAGATGCCAATATACTAGAGGCTGACACCTTTTTAAATTTGTATTGTGGTTTTAAAGCCGTAAACCATTCACATTTATATATACAGTGGTATTATATATGAATCGAATGCCCGACCGTTATGGTTTAGGTTAAAGGAAACAAAATGAATCATAAAATAACAGTAATAACAATAACGTTTGTCGGACGTAAAAAAGGAGTATGGATAGATATGAAAAAAAAAAAAAAAAAAAAAAAACCAAGTGGAAATCGAATGTACATGAACATTGAACATCTTACTAACCAATTTATTTTAATTTGGTGTAATTTTTTAGTCCTTTATTTCTTAACTAATTCGTTTCAACTGGTCCATTTATCTTCCTTAATGCCCTCACTGTCTTGAATTTTATTACGATGTACAGTAAGTACCGCTGTATACGGGCAGCATATGAGAAAAATAAAATTACAAAAGCATAATTTTTATATTATTCTGAAAATTCAGGAGTGTAGTCCACAGAAATATTTTTATTCGCTAATTTAAGTTCACGTGAAACGATTTAAAAGATGAGAGAGACACACTGTAATTTTGTACGCACGATGGGCGTCAATGAAGACCCCATAGAGATGAACAAGAGCAAGAGTGTGGTACAGGCTCTCAAGACTCTAGACATTAAAAATTTTCTTGGTTTTTGATGCACTGCAATGTGCCAGGTTGGGGCATAAAAGCTACTGTAGTGAGTCCCAAGAGCTCACTCACTCGTTTGCTTGCTCGTATAACGTTTAACATTTAAGCCTTTAGAAGGTTGTAACGACTGAAACTCCCTGTAATTATTGTTCAGGCGCGGCGCCTTGAGGTCTTCATTACGTCCGGAAACATCCTTGTTATTTCTCTGTACGCCGAGCGAATCATCAAATAATAAAACCACACTTACTCTCTGCTTTAAGTTTTACATCACTCGCTTTTCGGTGGGTTGTATGCTTCATTTATTTATGTTACATTCTATGGTAATGTCGAGCAAAATGTAGGCTGATACATATTTATGCAGAAAAAAATTATTATAACAAAAAATTTATAAATTAGGTAAGAATTAGACTATTTCAGTCAAACTAAAGAGTAAAAAAATTTTAATAGATCAAAAGACGAAAAAACACGTTTTAATAGAAAACCAAACTAAAAACTAGAAAATAATTTTTAATAAGTCTAAAATACAAATAGGGTGAGTAATAAAACAGTTGATTTTATTGTAAAACAGTGTGGATGCTTTTAAAGATATTTTCATAATGACTTAACTTTTAGCAATATTCGGCAATAAAATATTCATTACAGTTCTTATTAATCTATTTAATTAAGAGAATAAGGAAAGTTTTGTTTTCGCGTATTTACATGATAACATGAGTTTTTTAAATTATTCAGAGTATCATTGAAAAGATCATGACCTGAATTTGCGCCTTTTTGAAGTTTCATATGTTTTTAAGCAATAGTTAATTTATTATGATAAATATTCGAAGAAGTTTTAAATAGATTCGAATTTCGCGATAAACGTCATTTGTTTAATTACTTATTTCATTTTGTACATGTGAATGTGGGTATAAGGTAAAAATTTATTTGTATAATGAGACTAAGAAAAATTTTGCAACGGGTTTATCTTTATCGTAAATTGTTTTTGTGATTTTTTCAGCGATAGGCATTTATGATTAAAATAATGAAGAGAGTAAGGAAAATTTTGTGACCATCATATTATTATTTTAAAAGGAATTTTTATAGTTAAATTTGATATCATCAGAAAGATCTAGACAAGAATTTGTGCCTTTTCACAGTTTTAGATATTTTTCAATGATAGTCAATTTTTTATATTGTTTTTGGAGTTGTTTTGAATAGTTTGTTGGTTCTCTAAATTTGTTTCGTCATAATTGTCTATTAAACTATTTGTAATTGATCCTGTCATAGCACTATTATTGTTTTAATTTATTTAAAAAATTCTTAAACTATGTATAGTGTGATTATAAGTATCAAAAAATCGTTAAGCCAAAGTTTTCTTATTCATGATCCGTAAATCTCGGCAGTTACATAGTTATTATTACAACCCGTGCTTTTTTACGATAAAGTGAATTGTTTTGTTGAATTGTTTGAAATGTTTGAAAGCGTGTTTTTTAGTTACTTAAACTATTATTTTTTTAAATTCACCTTTAGCAGACGATATCAAAATTAAAAATAATACAGAAATTGTCTATGAATAATTTTTTTGTCCGAAATTTTGATGTGAATTAGTGTATAACATCAATGCTTAAAAAAGTTATATATATTTAAAAAAAAAAAACTTTATGATAGATGAAATGAAAATCAATGTTCAATAGTATAATATAAAGATAGTATATAAAAAAATAAAGAAGATAATAACAAATCATTGAAATTCTTGGTGTTTGTCGCAAATAATTTTAATTTTGTGGCTAATAAAAAAGACGTTTCCCGGTGGCAGTGAAATCGAATCAAAATGAACCTCTGAGGATTGACGCCAGAATTAATTTCCCTCGGTTTTAGCTCGTCCTGGGTCGTCCGGTCCTCTCGGAATCGATAGTCTCGCTTATACACGACGGCTCGATAGGATAGGAGACGCGAGGACGAGAATAAGGACGGGAACGTACGAGAGGTGGAACATTTCTCGTTCCTCGTTCCTCGTCTCGATTTAGCTCTCTCGCGAAGAGAGCAAGCAAGCAAGCACGAGGAGCAGGAGACGAAGGCCGGGCGAGGAATTCGTACGGGACGCCATATTTCAGTTAAAGCGCACGAGGGTGGCGTTCAATGCCTCCGCTCGGGGTTGCTATGGCAATTAATTACCTTCATCCCTTCCCAAGCTCACGACACCCTTCTATAACGGGCACCACAGAGAAATACCGACGCGCACAGCGAATCAGGAATTTCCTACTCTGCTGCTGTACGTGGTAATAGACGTCTCTCGCTTACTTTATACTTTATACTATATATACTAGACCAAAGTTATCTACACTCAATTTCCTTTAAAATTTCTACGCTATGCTGCTATAAACTTGTCCTTGTCGAATTTCACTTTATTCCGCATTTATAACTTAATCCGTATAATTAGGTACCTTAAATAATTATTTTTTCTCGTTTTACTTCTTATTTTATCCTTCGTATGTCATCAAAAATTTTAAGATATAATTCCAATTACAAGTTTTCAACTACACTGTTAGACTAAAAATGATATTTTGGTGAAAAATATTTTCAATATATAGCAATAAATTGAAATATTATGGCAAAATATGGCAATAAATGAAAATTCACAGCAATTTATGACCATTTGTGATAAATTTATGGCAACTATGATAGTGTAAAGCAATCGATGGCAGTTTATAGCTGATATACGGCGATAAATGCTAATATATGGCAATACATGACATTTATGGAAAATATATGGCAATGTATGGTAATAGACGACAATTTATTGCAAATATAGAGCAATATATGCTAATTTATGGCAAATATATGGCGATTTTAGGCAATATATGTTCAGTATTTGGAAGAATGGGACCATATATCATAATGTATGGCAAGAATGTAAAAATATATGGTATTTTATGTTAAATATATGGCAATATATAGTAATGTATGGGATTTTCAGAAAATTTGTACGTCTATACATATCTATACCTTGAAAAACATATATGTACTTGCATGTGACTTCACAGGAAAAAAAATATTCTTGAATCAAGTAGGGTAGGGCGGGGCTAGTTGATCACTTTTTGGTTCGACCTTCCATAACTTTAAGACGATGTATCGGATTTAATCAAGTCATATACTGTTAGGTTCGTAATTTAGTCTTCTTCAAAAGGTCTAGCGACACAAAAACGATCTGAGTCCAAATTTTCAAGTTGTTCCCGCTAATACGCGAGCGCTCCAAATTGCTCAACGTGCCCCACTAGTGAGGCTAGTTGAGCATGGGTATGAAGCTAGTTGTGTAATGGCTAAAATAGACGGAATGACTGTATAGAATGATATGAAAACAAAATAAAATTGTAATTAACAAGCAAATATTTAATTTATTATAATTCTACATACGTATAATTATGATTATAAACATAACAATATTAATTATAAGTAATTATGTGAGAATATATATTCTATAACAATCTATCAAGCCCTACTATTTATCAATACTATTTATCCTTTTTCCGCGGCTGTGGCGGACTTACAGTCTGTACCCGCATTTGCCTGTACCCCACCCTTAGCACAGTGACCAAGGAAACCACAGAAACCTGGCCAGGGTACAGTCGGCACGGGAGTAAGCCTTGGAAATCGCAGAAAAATTGCGACTGCCAGGGCTCGAACCCACGCCTGAGCGACTGTTGTACGTGCAGTTTAAGACTTAAACCGCTCGGCCACGCAGTCGCCTTACAATATTAATTATAATTATGTTATATATTTATTAATATAATATCAATATGAGTTATTTTAATTTTTACATACGATATTGAATCATCACACGTACATATCAATTGATAATTATTAATTAAGTGAAAAAAAAATTTCATTTTTCAATATTGAAAATCTAGTAGGGCTGGTTTAACACGCAGTCAGCGCCTTGCTCAACTAGCCCCAATTGAGGTAACAGAATAAAAGTTAGGTTATAAAAGAATGATAAGAATTAAAAATAAACAATCATATATAATCGAAAGGGCAAACATTAAGTCATCTTTGAATACTTTCGTGATCACGAAATAGCATTTTTAAGCGAGTGTAGGAGAAAAGTTCTAAAGACCTGTTTTTTTTTTTTTTTTTTGACGCAAAAAAAAGAAAACGTTTTGTCAGTTAGTCTAAACATCGGACGGCAGTTGACTTTTGCGCGATGTGTTCTCCTCTCGTAACCCTTTCTTTTCACCATTTACACTTTTGTTGTAAGTTGCTTAGTTTTCGAGATATTTCGATTGCACAACTTACCCCTACGATCAACTAGCCCCGCCCTACCCTATATAATTTTGAAGAACTTAATTTTCTTGATTTGAGTAGAAAAATTCTTGAACTAATATAATTTTTCTTGGTTTAAGGAAATTATACTTGATTCAAGAATTTTTCGTCTTGATTCAAGACAGTTACCCTCTTCAAAATTATTTTCTTGGTTCAAGAATTTTTCTCTCGAATCAAGTTAATTTTTTTTTCAGTGTGTCATCATTTGTCGGTAAGTGAGATAATTTTTAATTTTTTTATTTTTTTTTTTATTTTTTTAATTTTTTTATTTTTTTTTATTTTTTTTAATTTTTTTTCGGTAAATTTTATGAAGTCTACCACAAAATAAATGAATTTTTCCGTAATTTTTATTTCAACAATAGTAATAAAAAAAGACCATTCGGCAGCCGAAATGGAAGTAGATTTCATCATGAATAGAAAAAAATATAACGAGGATTGTGTACAAAACTAAGGTTTTCCAAAGTTATTCGGGTTAAAAAGTGAAAAAATATGAATTTTTATAATTTTGAAAATTTTAAAATCCTGGCATTTCTAAAAAATTTTACGACTACACATATGATATGGTACTCAAATTGAAACTTATTTAAAGAGCTTTCAGATGCATTTTATAGAATTTCAATAAGTTATCCCATTCAAAAGTTATTCGAGTAAGAAAGTGAAGAAATATGAATTTTTATGATTTTCAAAATTTTGAAATCCTGGTATTTCTAAATTACTTGACCGATTAAGATCAACTTCAAACTTGACTTTAGTATTTATCTGTAGAATAAGTATGTTGAGTTTGGTAGAGATCCGTTGTAAATTGGCGACGCTATCGTCGTGACAAGCCGCGTTGTATCCGATATATATATAAACTTTTGAACCATATGCATTTTCCGACTCAGCTCGACGAGTATAGTCGAAATATAGCAAAATTTTTTAAAAGTTCCGTCATGAGGACCAATGCAATAGTTAGATTTCTATGAAATCTACTAAAAAAAGCTGCATTATGTCCCAGAATTACAGTGAATTTAGCGGTAATTTTTAAAGAAAATTTCTTTCCGTGTATAATTTGAATGTAATACATTAAGCATTTATCTATTTTACCGTGTGTATGTGCACATTTTTGAATGTATGACAATATAAAATGCTAAAAAATACAAACGAAGGTAAATAAGAATCATATGTGTTCATATGTGAATAGTATATAATAAAATATGAATGGAAGAGTATATTTTGTTTCTCACTGGAGTATTATTGAAACATTGTCTGAGTTATCTGAAAAAAAGGAACCGAAATTTATTAAAGGAAATAATAGAGAATTATATTTATTTAGCGGAGTATTATTTCAGTCCACTAATAGTAAAGTAGATGAGATTGTAGCTTTTCTTGTATTGTAGGCGCGGAGATAATAGTGTAACTGATAGCAGTGGCTAACTGTGTATTCTTCTTAACTAGCCCACGGCATTTCTATTCTTCCAATCTCCCCAAAGTTAATTTTCGGTTTCCCCAAGCTATCATCGTTTTGCTTCCTGGATTTACGTTGATGAAAACAAAAATATATTATCTCCTCTTCCGAAGACTTACACGATAAATCCCTCCTTCACCTTCGCACATCAAATAATCAATACAGAAGAGAAGGCAGATAAAACAACTTTCAATTAGACATAATTTTTGGCAAAAAATTCATAGCTTTTTATTTTTGATTAACAAAACATAATCCACTTTGTCATATAAATGGTGGAAGCGAGAAAGTCGTACTATACAGTATATATAGTAACACCTAGTGTTCAATCACCATAAATAACTCACTTGAAATCATCACGAAGAATATGCTTTCTCCATTGTGTTTTATGTGATTCGTAAAAGTGGAGCATGATTGGATGTAATATAATTTATTTTACATTAATTTCAACGACATAATTAGTTCTTAAATTAATTGTGTCTGTTTTATAACAATAACAAAGTTGGTGTTTATTGTTCGCATTCAGATATTTATTGAGAATTTCTTTTATCAAACAACTACCCGAGAAAAATTTTTTTAATCCGGCCATATATGGACATATCAAGCCAGATATTTTCCGATATGGCTAGCATGATACGACTTCATTTGTCCATATCAGGCCTCATATGTTCATCAATGCCTATATAAAATTTTTTGGGCAAAGTAGTGTTGAAAATATCCGACAGAGGGCGAATCATCTTTGAATTGTCCCCTTACTAAAAAGTTAACTTTTTAAAATAAAACTTATTATTTCCATTTATCCTGAAAAGCTTATTTAACACTTGTTTTTAATGTAATAAAATTCTAAACCGATTTTTGTTTAATATGACATGTTCATTGACGTAAACATGACTGAAAAAAATAAATTGTAATAAATTTTTATTAATACATATTTGTTTATTGTTTAATGACCGGGGAGTCGAAGCTCCCTGCGGACATTTAAACAAAGTGAAAATACAGACAGGTTGTGCTTAGTCTAAAAATGAAAATACAATTATATATATATGGCCAGGTATAAAAATTGGCCAAATTTAGCCATATAAAATTTTTTTTTTCACAGAAATAAAAAGAAAATGTGGAAAAATATTCAACAATTAGCTAAACTATTTGACCTTTTTCAGCGAACCATAATAGAAATCTACATCTTAATCATTTGACAAAAGATTTTTCTCTTCCTTGTCCACATATCTGAGTAAAAGTATACGCGGTTAAAGTCGATAGATACATAAATTGTAAAAATCCGTGGTGAGACGACGCTATCTCGATGAAGAGCCAAAAGGGAACCGCTGGCGCAACGTATCAATCTAAATTACAAATTCCACCGCACAATGGACTCGGTTAGACGTGGTGCTGCTAGAGAGGGAAGATGACAAGAAAGGGGGTGTGTGAGTGGGAAGAAAGGATAAAGAGGATGAGAAGAAGGAAGAATAACGTTAATACAAAGCCTCGAGGAGGATTCTGTTGAAGCGCTCACTCCTCGCGCTGAGTGAGGAGTGAGGAGCATATTAACTTAATTTATTTGTCTTTTATTTGGCTGTCAGACCGCCGACAGACGAGCAGTGGCGTCACTTCTGCTAGAAATCTTTATTTTCTCAGATGCCGACAGAAGACTAATGCTAAAAATAATTTATCAAGGCTTATCACTATTATGTTATTAACGTCGCTGTAAATATTGTGTAATCGGTATGAGTGCCTTAACTTCACTTTGTATGATGTAATTTTGGAATTAACGAGAATATACATTTATACGAAGAATGTGATAAAGAATTCGAGGATAAGATGGAAATATCTTGCAATTCGAGGTCCATAAAAGTCAAGTTTACGCCAATAGCGATAATGCTTGTAATCCAAATATAATTCTTGGTGAATCAGGACCCTTCTCTTGTTGCAGGAGTTTGTCTAAGCAGCAGGGGATCTTTTTCACCCTCATACTTTCCGAGTGCTTGTGGTTGACTTTTGTATGCCAACGTGTTACTAAGCCATGAGCTAGTATGTGTTGTAGTATGTATTGCATTAGAGTCATATATACAAGTCAGACATCAATAAGGGTGAGTGTGTTGTTGATTCCCGGTGACGGCGATGGGAGAATAAGTGACGAGGGATGACAATATACATATTATAGCCGATTTAAAGCTTATTAATGCGTTTGCTGGTGAGTGGTAGTCGTTTTTATAAGGGTAGTATTAGTGGTATAAAATTGAGAGCATTATTGGTGATGAGAATAGAATTTTTGATAAGAAACTTGGGACAATAATCAATATAGAATCGATAAAAAGTTAATTTTGCTTTTTATTACGAAAATAAAATTTTTTGTATTAATTGGCTTCTACATAAATCATGAGAGTGGTTAAATTTGATCGATCGGACAAAAGAAATTGAATGTTTATCATTCAAATTTTTAAGTATTATTCATAGAAACTAAAAAAAAAAATGAATTATTATGCAATATTTTATGCTTAAAATATTAACCATTTATCATAAGTAATTTTTGATTTTATAGCTGAGTTTTTTCTAAAAGTGCGAAATTTCTATAATTCGTTTCTTATTTTTGAAATAATCGATAAAAAGAAATTTTGAAAAGGATTGATTTTCTGAAAAAATTTATAGGTATTTTGTTTTTTTTATAAATTTGTATGAAAGTAGTCAACCAATCACCATGTGAAATACATAAATTAAAAATATACAAAATCATATTAATAGAAAATCAATCTAACTTTGAAACAAAACTTAATTACTGTTTCTAATGCTCTGCAAGTGGAAACTTTCGACTACCTTTCGCCATCTATCTACAGTCACGAAACTTTATTCCAAAAAAAATAATTCAAAGATTTCATCTTTTACAACTACTATTATTCTCGTTATTAATTTTGTATCATGAAAAAAAGAATATCGATAACGAAATCATAAATAAGGTTAAAAATTTTTTTAATCAAAAAATAATTCATAAATTATTAAGTTTAAATTGTTACTTAAAATATTTTCCAGGAAAAAATTGAATTCAATAATTATAATCAAGGCGCGAAAAAACCGAAAACTTTGTTCGCAACTTTATAAATGATGTATATCTAATCTGCTTTAAGTTCCGTAAATATTGCTTTAACAAAAAATTGTTTATTGTTATTTAAAATTTCTTCAACTACCATTTTAAATTAAAATTTATTTTTTAAAAGAATTAGAATTCAAAAAATAAAATGAAAATATTTTATTCAATATTTTTCAATCACTGATGATTGATGATAAATAGTGTTAGATTGTTTTCATGCATTGGTACGTAAAAAATCTAACATATATTTCCCCAGATCATTAATAACAGCCAAACAAAATTTAGCTATATGATATAATCATAAGAAATGACGTTTTTAAATCGTGATTCGTGATTATGAATTCATAAATGTCTCGAAGTAATAGTTCTTTGAATTCAAGAAAAGTACTTTACACGTGTGATTGCGATGAGTATGACTAGACGCGAAATAAAAATACGTGACCGATCACCTTCTCTGAAAGGACAGTGAGCGGTTGGGTTGACGATTTGAATCTTTCAGCGAAAATTCATTTCCCTATTATTTCGGGCCGTCAACTCGGAGACGTATGAATCGTTTACAATCTCACCCTGTCGAGATTGTTATTAAGCGATTTATGCTTTTAAGATGACAATGTGAGAAAAAACAACCGAAAATCGATCGGGACACTTTAAATTTATTTATGCAACGGTGTATACCCGTGTCCTTAAACTTTTCGTCTCTTTGTGCTACAATAGGTATCATAGGCGTGCCAGTCGCGTGCCAAGCATCCATCATCCCTTTAAACGATGCTTCGACTCTTATATACAAGTGCTCCCGAATGGGCATGTAAACTAATGTGTCAATGTATACATAACGATAATGAGTCTGGATAGTCTTGTATGAGAGAAAATTAACAGAGGGATCACATCTATTACATGGGATTTCAGTTGTTTAAGATAAATAATAAATAATGCTGCTGATAAACAATGTTAATGATGTTGACGACATGGTCACGTGCGGGGCTCGAGGACCAAACATATCCTTTAATTCGCTGGTAAATATTTTCATGTACTGTCTATTTTATCCATAAATACAATAAATATGAAATATTTCTTTTGCTGTTTTATGGAAAATTTCTCATGTCTTTTATGATGGTACACTACGAAAAATCGGGAGTAAATATTTACTCTCAACACTCGAATTATCGAAGTGAAAAATAAAACCTTCCGTTTACGAAGATAATTTGGAGTTTTTTTTCTCATCAGTGGACTGATTTCAAAGTGAATATCTAAATATAAAATTTTTAGACTCATAAAATAAATTTTTATTTATCTGAGACAAGTTTCATATGTAAAATTACTAACAAATACTTTAAACAATTTATCTCAAGCTTAAGTTTGAAAATATTAATTATATTTTTATAAAAATTTGATTTTTTTGGAACGTTGGACCACATTTTTAAAAAGATTATTTTGGTTTTAAGTCTTTTTGATAAATCCTAACATAAAAAGTAAAAAATAATGAATTATTGACATTACTTTTATAGAGAATTTTTTATAGAGAAAATTTATCAAAAAATGCTACTTGATGAAATTCAAGAAATTCTATAACTTCGATCAAGAGTATATTAACTTCAATTTTTATAGTTTACTATAGTATTACTATAGTTTGTTAACTTTAATTAAAACATTGATCCATACCTGCTCCTAAATTTTGTTTTGATTGGTAGGATGAAAAGTCGTAGTGAGAGAACGGTTTGTCAGTTATAGAAGGAGAATTTGGTCAAATTAAAGAGAGCGGTGAAATTTAGAGGGGTCAAATATAGAGTGATTTTACGGTACAATCAAATTTGATATCGAAAACCACAATTCTAAAAAACTAACAATAATTTAGTTTTCTCAAATTTTGGACCTTTTGAATTTAATTGTAATTTTAAAAACTTCCTCTTTCACATTTAATTTTTTCCATTTAAAAGGCACGTATTTCAAAATTCTTCTAACCCGTTATCACCTATTCGGTCATTTTCATGCTAGTATAAATCTAATTTCAAGTGGATGGAAATTTCCATCTTCACTAACAATTTGAGACAATTCGTCTTCGGATAGTTAGGTCAATGGGCAACCATCGAACTTGAACACTAGTTAGCTGGTGAATGCTAGTATCTGTTCGACTATATGTTAAGTATTAAGGATGGAAAGCTACTGAGAATAAAGGGCAACTTTGAAAAAATCCATGAAAAATTAACCAAGCCAGGAATCGAACCTGGATCTCCCCGATTACATGTCAGGATGCTTTAGATCCAGGTTCGATTCCTGGCTTGGTTAATTTTTCATGGATTTTTTCAAAGTTGCCTTTTATTCTCAGTAGCTTTCCATCGTTAATACTTAACATATAGTCGAACAGATACTAGCATTCACCAGCTAACTAGTGTTCAAGTTCGATGGTTGCCCATCGACCTAAATATCCGAAGACGAATTGTCTCAAATTGTTAGTGAAGATGGAAATTTCCATCCACTTGAAATTAGATTTATACTAGCATGAAAATGACCGAATAGGTGATAACGGGTTAGAAGAATTATAATAAAATCACGGTTGATAAAATTAATAAAAGTTTAAAAGTATTTCAAAATGTATACGTTTTTTAATTTCTACAACATCGCCGGGTTGTGACCTATATTATTAATATGAACTGTTTTTTTTTGCAGTAAATTTAAGTTATTCAAAAGAACCTTCAAAAATTTTACTCTAACTTTATTTAAGTAAATTATATTAGTTTTTAACGTGATTTTTTCGACTTATTTCACATTTTTTCAAAAAGTTTCAAATCGTGCAAAAATTTATTTTTAACATTCTAGAATGTTTTTAGAGAAAAAACCTTTTAGCATCAAATTTGAGGGACGTTTGGGACATGTGAGATGTGAGGACCGTTTGTGTTGAATTTAACGTAAATCTAGAACGCCCATAGAAGGTAAATTTGGACAGAAAACAAGTTCGGTACACGTAGAAGGAAAAAGAGCCATAAATATAATTAGTAGGGAGAGTAAAACGGAATTAAATTCAGGTGGATTCGAGGGCTGAACAGTGTTCAGTTAATGTAAAGGAGTGTGAGAAGGGTTGCTGGAAGAGATGAAGGGTGGTGGTGCGCGCGCAGGAGATAGCTACCAGTGATTTAAAATGACAAGCGCAGCTAGCGGGGGCAGTTCCCGGGGGTGCAGTGCCTCACGCTTGGCTACCTCTGCCTGGTTTCCATGCTTCGCGATTAAAAAAACTTTCGCCCCGGGCACTGCGGAGCCTCGCGAATTTATTAGCTATGGCCCGTAACCCCTCAGTTTCTCTCGTCCGTTACACGACCACGAATTTCGACGATTGCACCCGCTTTGTTAATTTCTCATCCACTTTTATTTACTTATAAATTTACACGATTGTCCAAGCTCGCGATATCATTCATAATTTATAATTATAATCAAATTTATTCATTTAGAATAATAAATTGGAAAGTTGTTCTCACATCAACATCAAAGGTCTCCTTCGACTCGACCTCACTTCCTCCGATAACGGCGTCGTTGAGTCTACCATCATCTCATTGACCAGCTATATCCGTCTTCGTTCTATCATTTTTCTCTACACGCTGCTTATTCTTACTCACATTTTTATCTTTTACCCATTTATTATCCCACATTTTATAAAGAATATTAATTACTCTCCCGATTATTACCGCTATCAGTATCATCCTCATTCAACACCACTGTCTGCCTCTTTAATAAACTCTTCATCATCACGTGATACCCGATGCAACCGGAAATGCATATTTTGCAATTACAATATGGAAGATAATACTCTAATAATAAAGCAATGAGGATGACACACAAATATGTTTATATTTTATACTTGAAATTGTTCAAAATTCAATAAAATAATTTATGATAGTTTATTATTCGGTAAAATAGTTTGTTAGTTATTTATCGTCAAAGAAATATACTTGCTATCCAGAAAACCTCGAAAAATCGAGCTAATTGATAATAAACATCTTACAAAACATTAAATTCGTTAAGTACCCAGAGAAAGTGAATTATATCGAAGGTGTAATTAGACAATTCTCTAATTCCACATTTTTTAGAACACGATTCTTCGAAATTTTTAGATAGTCATAGTCTAAAAAAATATTATTTGAGTAATCTAGATAAATCTATTATACACAGTAAAAAATTTTGCGTCATTGTGTCAAAAAATTTTGTGGTCAATATTTAACACTTTTTGGTGTTGATTTAACATAATAAATGTTAAATTTATTAACACAAAATTTTTTGACGCAAAATTTTTTACTATGTATATAGGCTAGATATTAAATTAATTTATAGATTTAAAAAAATTTTTACTTCAATGTTTTTAACACAAATGAAGAATTTTATAAAACGAAGATATATAATTTGCTGCTTAGAAGGTCGATAAGGTAAAATAACCATTTGTATTCCATGTATATTTAGAAAAAAACAATAAAAATCATTCGATAAAAGATATTTAATATTCATTCAACCATTCCACATTTTTTTTTGTTTTAGTATTATCTTAATTCTATTATTGGACTCTAATTCAAATATTGTATTGTGTAAACAATTACGTTGTTGTATTAATAAATATATAAATATTATTAGGTATGAACACATGATCGTATGCGTTGTTAAAAAATTATTGAATACACATTGTCAATCAGTTTATAGGTTATGTAGGAACCTTATGTTATGTTTATCCGTGCTCAATTAATTTATTAAATACTACGATTTACATTTAATTTAAATAAAGCTACTGATTTGCTCAATAATAATAACAAAAAAAGATATAAATACTTTTCCATGAAGAAATAAATAAATTAAATAACTAATTTGAACAAATACTACAAATAAGAAATTCTTGTCTAGACAATATTTTTTGTTTGTTTTAGAATTATTATTATTATTTATAGTCAATATACAATGTGCATATTTTTGCTTATTATAATTACAAATAAATATGTCTCTCCGAGTACAAATATAAATCTATGTAAAAATATAATCCCATTTACGACTAAAATTTACGAGTTGTAGCAGTAATAACATACTGCAAAACAAAAAACAATAAAAAAAAAAAGGAATTGAAAGTTAGTTTTATATTTGTAAATCAGCATCCCGGTTAGAGATATTACAGTTAACGGGAAAACGTCAATATAACCACAATAAGATAATACAATGGGTTGGTGGTGGCTTTACGATCGACAAGACGACGTAGCAAATAGCTTAATCGCAGCAGAACCAGGAAGAGCCCCAGGGAATTCGTTTAAAGTCGTCTGCGTAAATCCTCAACTCTCGCGGAAGCTGAAGCTTTCATTTGCAAGACCGGATGCCTTTAGCTCACACTTGTATTGAGTTTACGCTGTCCGACGTGCATATTAAATGGGAATATACCTCGAAACACGCCTTAGGGCTATTGGATTATCTCACCAGCAACATTTACATCCAGGACAAGAAGCTGTGCTGGCTTCTATATATACCGGGTCTCCTTCTTATTCTATTCTGTCGAGCAGAGGTGAAATCTAAACTAAGGGACACTCTCTGGGGGGCCGTAGATTTTCTGGTTCTGGCCCTTCCTCTGTTTCTGTTTTTCTGGCGATAGTTGGAGATGCTCCATTAATCATTAATCATTCTGAACAATCATTGCAATCAGATTATCATTGTCCAAAGATTTATAAACCGAATTATCTGTCTCTTGAGTGTTCGGATTCAGGATTTCCATTGTCGTTTTTTCCGAGTCAAAATAGAATCAATTTATTATTTTAAATATCCACAGATCATTTGCTGTTTAGAAGTAGAAGCTTGATAATATTAATATGGAAAATTACCACAAAATTATTTAATATATAAATTATATCCCAACTTGTGTTGCATCATTAATCACAAAGTAAGGATTCAAATTTAGATTTGATAAAAAAGAAAAAAATTATTATATCGCGTGACAAAAGCCAAACGTGTGTAGAAATTTTTTTTCTGCTGATCGCTTTGCTAGAATATTATAAGCTTAAAAATTAAAAAAAAAAAGTATTGATACCCAAATATTTCAAATTCATGGAGCTGAATAAAATAACTGAAAAAAATTTTTATCATTTAAAAAATATTCTGAGAATACAAAATTTTCAGTATTGAATTTCGCTCATATAAAATTAGAATTTATGTTTTGGTTTGATATACGTGAATAAAAAAAAATGAAATATTTAAAACTGAATTGAATTTTTTATTATTTTTCTTAAGCATTATTTTTTTTTTTTACATGTGATTACTCGTTCCACAAATGAAAATTAAATGGATTTTGGCTGTTAGCTTTATTTTGCTCAGAGGAGACTTCATTTATGGGCCGCTGGTAGAATTTGGGTTGGTATTTTATTGAAGGTTGGATGACGTTTGAATTCTGGGGCATTGTAACGTTTAATTGAAAAACTAGGTGTAACGGGTGCGAGAGCTTTGGTATTTTTGTTTTTTTTTTTTTTTTATAATTTTTGTGAATTTGAAGTATTAAATACAAAGAAAGTAGATTAGAGGTTTTTGGGAATACTTTATGAAGTATTATAAGAATTTTTGTGAGGTCTTCGAGAATACATTATAGTTTTAGAGAAGATTTTAGTATTCAGGGCGTACATTGGGGTTTTAAGTATATTGAAATTTATAGAGAATACGTCAAAGGCTTAGAGAGAATTCTAGAATTTACTGTGAAAAATTTTCTGACATGGTCCGATTACAATTTTTGTTCATAAGTGATTTTTGGTATGTCCTAATTTAGCCTGATTTGACAATTGGCTCAATCAGGTCATAGATGAGCATATCAGACTATATAAAAACATATCTGGCTTGATATAAGTTCATATCATGTCTGATATAGTCATATATGTCTATTAGGGTGTGCCAAAATGTAACTCCCGTGGAAAACCTTTTAAAATTGGAATTTTGAGTTCCGCTTTTGACAGGGGCTGTGTTTGGGCATTTCCTAAGATATTTTGGGGAGAGACGATGTATTTGATTTTCATAGAATTTTTTAACAGAAGCTTAGTTTGGGCGTCTCCGGTGAAAATTCAAAATTTGGCCGGAAGTGCCCAAACTAAGCTTTTAAAAAAGCTGTTAAAAAATTCTATGAAAATGAAATACATCGTCTCCCCCCAAAATATTTTAGGAAATCCCCAAACACAGCCCCTGTCAAAAGCGGAATTTAAATTTCCAATTTTAAAAGGTTCTCCACGGGAGTTACATTTTGGCACACCCTAATATATATATATATATATATATATATATATTTCTACATATTTTTTTTATTAACTATTCGAGATATTGAATATAAAAAAAAATTTCAAATTTTATTGTTAAAACATTTGACAATTTTTAATTATAATTAATTTATAAAAAAAAAATAAATAAAAACATTATAATAATAATTAAAATGAAATATTATTAAAAATAATAAATTAAATATAAAAAGGGTTTATAAAAATATTTTCTTTACAAAAATTTATTTATTTCTAAATTCATTTATTTTGGGAGTGAATGCGGAGTGAATTTTATTATTAATAAAAATTAACTCCTTCTCGGAGTAAATATCACTCCCGCTGGGAGTGAATCAATTAAAAATCATTCACTCCGCGTTCACTCCGCAAATTTTTTACAGTGTATAACATTCCGAATTTTTTATGTCAGCGCAATCTATGTCATGTTCACACGGCATTTCCAAGTATGCTAAAACAAGATCATTGATCATCATAAAATACACTTGAATATATTTGGACAGAAAAAAGAATTAACTTGAATCACCCGAGTCAGAATAATAAACCTATATGAGCCTACATGAACCTACATGAGCCTACAGAATAATTTTCAATTGTTTTGATCGATATTATTCAATTTATAAATTGAATTTTTAAGTTTTTTTATCAATAAATTTTTAGTTACTATTTAAATTTATTTATATTGCACTATTTAATATTGGTATAAGTGTATTTTGCGAGGTTATACTGATCAATCAAAACAATTAAAGAAAAATATCGATCAAAACAATTAAAAATTGTCCTGTAGGCTCATGTAGGCTTATGTAGGTTCATTATTCTGACTCGGGCAAGTAAATAATTTTGAAGAACTTCATATTCTTGATATGAAAAGAAAAATTCTTGAACTAAAAATTTTTTTAGGTTTAAGTCAATTTTACTTGACTCAAAAATTTTTCATCTTGATTCAAGACAATGAAACTCGTCAAAATTATTTTCTTAGTTCAAGAATTTTTCTCTTAATTTAAGTTAATATTTTTTTCAGTGTGACAGTAGTTAAACTTACTCTTGATACAAAGTTTATCATGGATATTTTTGAATCCAAGTCTACATTTACATTCACTATCAATGCAATCAGAGTTTTCAACTGCGCATGGTTCATTGTTCCAACAGAATGAATTCATTGCTGGTAAGCAAGCTGAACCATTTACTGCAACATTATTTGGCCTACACACACATTCGTTGTCTATAGAACATTTTTCATGGATTATATCAGCACAGTCCTCATTTTTTCTACAAAATTTCAACAACTTCTCTGTAAAAAATAGAAAGGAAGTTGAAAGTGCTAAACCAATTTATAACGCTATAAATTATGGAAGATACTTACTTGGTTCACATTTGTTAGATAATGTTGGTCGAAAATCGAATTTGCATTTACATTGAGAGTTGTTGCACGTAGAATTGTCAGTTAAACAATCACTATCGTTCAGACAAAATTCGTTCAATGGTGATATACACTTTGAATTGTTAACTGCGATGAAATGTGATTGACACTTGCACTTATTTTCTTTTGTACGCATTGTAAAGACTACATTATGACAGTCAAAAGATGATTCGTAGGCATCTCCCAACAGCCCTAAATAGTTTAGAAAATCGCAAGAAGTAAAAATTTATCAATTTTTTTTTCTATCATATATAATCAATAATATAATTTCTATAATTTAACATCTTCATTTATTGTCCAAATTCCCAAGATCTAATCATTTAAATATTTTAAATTATGGACGAGAACTTAAATATTAATAATCAATAATTTTCACAAATTTAAAAAATATTGATTTCACCCAGATTTTTGGAAGCTACTTTGACTTTTTCTTCGATGATTTTGATACAGACCTATGAAAAATTCAAACTCGTTTGAGCTTATAAATTTGGGGGAATTTGAAAAGCAAGGCTTTCAAAGGATTTTTTTTTTATCGCATACACGGTGAGAAATTTCCATTATTTTTTATTCTGCATGGATTTTAGATATTACAATGGTGCATATTACTAGTGATCCTTATTGACTTAGAATAAAATTTTACAATGGCCCATAGTAATTTCCGAAACAAATGAAATCAGACATAGTAAATGGTAGAAATTGAAATGTACCATAGTAAAATGAAATATGCAATAATTTAAATTTCCGAATGTACTATAGCAAAAAAAATAAGAAAACGTTTGTAAAAAATAAAAAATTTTAGAGTAAAAAATGTTTTTAGCAATCAAAAAAAATATCAAACCAAACAAGATTTTTTTTATTTGCAATAATTTTTAAAAATATTTTTTTAAAATATAGTTTTTTTTATTTTTTTTTTCATTTTTAACAATGTAGGATTTATTTTGGCAGTTAATTTTATTATGAATAATTATAAACACAATATATAACTTTTAAATTATTTTTTATTATTATTAGAAGTGTCGGTTGCAGGTTAACCATCAAATGTTTGTTTTCATTTTAATTTTTCACGGTAAATTATTAAATATTTTATTATTTATGAATCTTACAAATTTTCATTAACTATTCATGTGTTGATGGATTTATCAACTAATATTTATTTAAAACTTAATGTTTATTGCAATTTTCATAACACCGTTAACCACTACTGATAGCGTCTGTAGACTTATGTTGACAAAACAAAGCAGCACGAAAAAATGAAAGAGCGCGCGTCGCGACTGACGCGCATACGTTTACTATGGGACATTTGAAAATTTCATAGTCACAATTTTAAATTTAAACCGAGTACACGTGACTAAATGTGAAACTTTTTTATAAATTTTTATTGTCGACTGAGCAACAGAAATTTTACTATGGAACTATAATGAAAAGTTTTAAGCACACTAACAGTTTTTGTTCTGTCAGTTTACGAAAATTTTTTATATATGTTTATGTAACAGTTGCATGGTCAAATTTACTATGGTCCCTAGTAAATATTGATTGGTACAATATGATATTCTTAAATTTTTATGGTAATATTTTGAATTGAGTCATTAAGGTTCAGTCTTATTATGTATGCATAGTAAATTTCTACAGAAATTTCTCACCGTGTAGCTTTCGAAGTACTTAACCGATAATTTTAAAATTGAATCAAAATTTCTTTATTTGCATTTGACCAAAAAATATCGCATTTTAAAAATCTCAAAAAATGCTTTACAACAGAAAAACAGAAATTTGTCATTACATTAAATATTTAAAACTATTTACACCTATAAAATTTTTGAGCTCCAAGAGTGCAAAAATGTTGTACGTACTTTTTTTTTAAATTATCCGTTTAGAGATACGGTAACTACTTTTTCGCAGTATTGAATAGCATTCTTGATAAATAGTTAATATATTAGAAACGAGTGATTGTTTAAAGATTGATTAGTATTTTTATTATACTTTGCTTGAGACATCTTTTTTCAGGACTAGATGCTTCCCTTTTCATTGGCTTGCACACATAATCTGGGTTACAACACCGTTGATCAAAATTGCACTATACAAAAAATAAACGCGATAAAATTTATCATATCGTGATAAGATATTTGAGACTTTATCGATCTACAGTACTAAAAAAGAGAAACATCGACATTTATACAATTATAAATAAATACTTATCCTTTCCATGAACTCAGCGCAAAGCGACCGAGAGTCTCTACTTATATTGCCTTTAACTAAATTGTTGCATATGATAATCAACGCAACCAATTTAGCGAAATTCGGATGTTGAAGCTTGATTATCATCTTCTTTCCGTTGTATCGAACACTATTGTGGTGAAACTAAAGTAAGATCATTAATATTGAGTCAACGAAAAATTTTTTACAACCGACTTATTTGTGAAGGATACGGATAATTATGTTACAATTATTGTCTATTTGGAAAATATTAAATATAAAACTGTGATAATATTAGAAAATAACTTTTTTGTCAATTAGTCTTTGTATCATAATTGTTCTGTTTTTTTTTTTTTTATATTTTTTTATTTTTATCGTCATTATACAGTAGCACTCAAAAGTATTTTGACAACATTATTGTAGTTTAACAGAACTTGGAATTGTTTGGAACTTAGAAATGTCCTATTTGAAATTTCTTATCCATAAATTCAATTTTTGAATAAGTAACTATTTCATACTAGGAAAAATCTTTTCCGATTATCGTTGACTGTTCTGATTCAAAAATTATAAAAATTTATTATTTTTTCAATACGAAATTAAAAAAGTTTGGAAAATCCAAAAGTGCACGCCTCATAATGCTCATTTAATTATGAAATAATATTAAAATAAAAGAATGTGAAAAAAAAATATATACAACAGCTGAAGCAGGACAATAATGCAATTACTGGATTTGTTAGCAAGCTACAGTGTTTTTAGGGTTTCATACATGACGGACAGGAACATTTTTTCAACTATTTTTCCGTTTCTTTTGCACTTAATAAACTTTTGAGAATTATGTAATTAATCTTTGTTAGATTATCATCACAAATGTATTGATTCCGTGAATTAACAAGGCTATTATAGTAAAAATAGTTGCCGAAATGAGGCAAACAAATTTTTTCGATCGTAAAGCACTCTTTGATGCTTTGCATCATAAGTCGTGCAAAATTTAATTTTTCTTAATTGTGTAAACATTAATTAAAATCTTTTAATTATAAAGTCAAATAGTTTAATGATTTACGTTAGAGACTTGTGGGACATAGATTGCGAGATATAGGTGTTAATGTAAACTTGCATTGACATGCATTGCCGTAGCAGGAAGAATTCATGACATCACAATCTGTATCACTAGTACAATATCCATCGATAAGAGACTTACATCTATAAGCCCCTAGTGCAATTGAATTAGATTTACAAACGCACTTATTATTAGTGCTGCATTCTCTACGCATTTGATCGCTACAATCCGCATTGTTTCTGCAATTAACAGCTGAGTTTTCTGGTAACAAAAAAATTTCTATATAAACAGTTAACAATTTAATTAATGCTCACCTATTTTACAATTATACCTAAGATACATTGGCTGCTTGAAACTGGTACATATTGAAGTTTACATTCACAACGATTAAAAATACAGACTGAATTGGCATCTAGACAATCTTCGTGACTTCGACAACTTCCATTAATCAGCGATAAGCATGCAGTTTGATAAACAGCAAGAGTATTTGATTGACAAACACATTGACCTCCAATGCAGTCTGAATTGTAGAGATTCTTGCAACCAGCTTTCGACTCACAAGCCATTCCCAATTTGGTTACGGCTAAACTACAATTGAAGCTACTGCTGGCAAAAAATCCGGGCTTACATCTGCATATATTGTGAACACACCTCAAATTTTCTGGTAAACATTCCATGTAATCAGAACATGCTCCACTCAATATAGGACCGCAGGAAAATTCATCCAACATTATTGAGTTTTCGTTGCAAGTACAACGTTTGTCGTTCGAACATTCTCCACTTTCTATTTTTTCGCAATCACTGTTGGATTCACAAGGTTTTCCTATGTACGCTAATACAAATAGCAGAAAAAAAAGATTATATCGAAAGATATATAACCAAACCTATAATTAAAAAGATCTGATTATTCATGAAAAAAATTTTCTGTTATGTCATCGTATGACTTCATATAACCATACATGCACATAAATAATTTTGCGACTTAAATTAGCCTTATACAAATTTTTGACAGAGTGCGCATAATGGCTGAATCGTTTCATAACAAAAGACTTAAATTTGTATTGTCGCGTTTTAAAATAATGATCATTTTTTGCACGCCTCATAGCGCGAAGCGCGTGAAATTGTGCTTTATACTCGACTCATCAAGGTCAAGCAATTTTGTGATCTTTAAATGCCTCTATCACAACTATATTACACTTGTACAATAATATAAGTACATGTACACCGAGAAAACACTTAAATTAAACCATCTTTAACTTTCTAAAATCATTTCATGCTGCTATTGTGAAAAACAAATCGTTTTGAAGAAAATTTTACGTGGACGTCCGGATGTCACCCCATTTTGGATGTACCAACGATTACTCCCGAACAAATTGATATTTCAAGACCGGACCTTTTTTATTAGTTTCAGAATTCGATTAACTGGGTCCGTATTTCATATCAGTGGCGTAGTTAGCGTATTTTTTTTTAAATTGAATTTTAATAAAAATTCACTACGATACAACCGTACAACCGTCACGTGAAAACTATGGCGCCACGTGATCAAGCTAGATTTTTTTAGACTGCGTGCGTATATGACAAGAAAAAAGGGCGCTGATATTTAAAAAAAAAAATTAGGAAAACGGTTGACCCTGAAGGCCATCCCTGCAACTTTCCGCTAATTCCATACTTAGGCGCTTAAAATTTTAACAATTTATGGGTTATTTTGAGCTCTCCGAGCTCAAATAGATTGCTTTCCTATGCTTTAAAGCTCTTCGAGCTCAAAAGTCTGATAGAGATTTGATAAGACACTATTTTTTGAATTTTTAAACCGCAATAACTTTTGAATGAATAAACCGATTTTTACGCGGTTAGAAGCATTCGACGCAGTTTTTTAAGCCTCACAAAGAATTTTAAATTTTGAATTGATGGCGCTAGGAATTTTGGAGTTATTCCGAAAAAACACTTTTTTCGGTTTTCTTTCGTTCACGATATCTCTCGAACGAATCAACCGATTTTGACCGGACTGGTGGCGATCGACGTGGTTTTTTGAGGTTAAGAGCTTATTAGTTTTTGGAATTGAACCTTCAAGCCGTTTAAAAGTTATTCCAAAAAAACCACATTCAAAAAAAATTTTTCTTTCAGTTTTTTTAAGATTTCTTAAAATCTATCTGAATCGGTCCAAATAGGTTTCAAAATCTAAGTTTAGTCAAGCCCTTTCGAATGGCACCAACCGCGATGAAGCCGGTCAAGCCGTTCAAAAGTTATAAGCGGTTCACATACTTTCACACACACACACACACACACATACATACAGACACCGTGACAACCTCGCGGGGATAGTCAGGGAAGCTTCCTGTGACCTTCAAACGTCGAGATCTGATGAAAACTCGATTTTTGCAAAACGGGGTGAAAACAATAACTTCCCGATTTTTGAAAATCTTCGATTTTCTTAGCGGGAAGTTAAAAATTAGGAAAACGGTTGACCCTAAAGGTCATCCCTGCAACTTCCCGCTACCTCCATACCTAAGTGCTCAACAATTCACTTATTTTTTAAGCTCTTCGAGCTCAAAAATATAATTTTTGTGTAATTTTGAGCTCTCCGAGCTCAAATAAATCGCTGTTCTGTGCTTTTGAACCGACTTGTTTCTGAAGTATACGAGCAATTATGCTGTAATTATAATCAATTTAATGAGTGACATTTGAAATATAAGTGCGATAAGAATAAAAAAAAATTTTGTTTTTTCTATTTATTATTATCTTCAGTTTTATTTTATTTTTTTTTTTTTTTTTAACTGTTACTGTCATTATAGACAGAGAATTCACTAAATTTTTATATTCCTTTATATTTACATTCGATGATTTTATTGCAGTTCAATAATATTAAATATTGATTATCTAAACATTATTTTTTAGTACATTATGTAATATTGAAATCATTCACATATAATAAATTTGATTGACTGCAATTATTTTTAGGCAATTATTGTCTAATCAGATCGAATTTCGCTTAGAAAATGTGTAAATTTTTTATAAGGATTAAAAATGTATTGTTGAGTAGCTATAATTAGACGGCTATTGCGTCAAAAGATAAAACACTGATGTACGTAGTATTATAGTCCGACAATAAAAGATATAAAATGTTTCAAATAAAATATTTCAATTAATTGGTAATTCTGGACATAATGTTTTTTTTATTATTCAATTTCATATAACTACATTCGATCAGCACAATACAGTACATTTAAAAATTAATTTAAAGAAACATTTTTTTACGAAAAATTTGATTATGAAATTTGACACGAAAATTATTGAGGGAGTTGTTAGAAAAACTTTCCATCACATATAGATATTGAAATCTAATAAAAATTCAATTTTTTTCAATTGGAAATAAATATACCAATTTTGAATTTCTTTCTCTCTCAACAAAAAATTAAAAGTTAAGAATACAAAATATTGTTTTAGTGAACAGTTCGATTTATTAGATCTATACAAGGAAAAAAAGTTTCTTTCAAATTACCATTAAATTCACTGAGAACCAAAAAAAATTTACAGTAAACTACGGTAAAATTTTTTGAAAAAAAAGTTAAAAATTATCTCATTTACCGACAAATGATTAGGTCGTGTCATTCGTTCCACGATTGCTGTGAATTTAACGGTAATTTTTAAAGAAAATTTCTTTCAGTATAAAATTTGATCAGAATGAAGACTACTAAGCTTTAATTTTCATTGCAATCTTTGTTTTGACAATCATTAAATTTCTCATTCAAAGTTCCTAATAATATATCGAATTAAATATTTTTTTTTCCAGAACATGGATTTCATGATGAGTTCTTAAGAATACATAAATTGTCCGCTGCAAAAGTAGAAGAGGGATTGCATTGACATTTATTATCAATACATTTAGAATTGCCGATTTCGCATTCACTTGAGTCATTACAAAATCCGCCTATTAATGGTGTACAGTCAAATTTTATTGATGGATTTTGAGTGAAAGACTTATTTGTGCAAATGCATTTTCCACTTTTGGAGCATTGTTTTTTGCCTGAAGATTCACAACCTTCATCTGGTCCGCATGAATCAAGCAATACCTCTATTCGAACATGCCAAAAATTTTTAATTAAATAATATAGATCACTGCATATCAATGACAATTTATTCTTACCTATTAAGCATAAATTCTGTGAAAAGGGTACAAACCCTGATTTGCATTGACAATAGCTAAAATGACATTTAGAATTTTTTACTTGACAGTCTTCCGAACTAAAACAAATTCCGTTCAGTACTGGTTGACAAACCGACTCATTTACGGTAACATGATGTGGTTTACAAACGCAAATTTCATCTGCGGAGCATAATTCACTGGATGGGTCACGACAATCTGAATCACCTTTACATTTATCTCCTAGTGTTACTATAAGAGAACAAACGATTGAATAATTTCTATATTATTTTCAAACTATAATAATATTCACTATCTGTAAAAATTTTTCTTAATTTGGCAAGACACAGCCAGAGATGGCTTTATATAGGTTGATAACGTAATTTATCCCAATATATATATATATATATATATATATATATATATATGAGTAAAACAATAACTAATTACAATTTTTTAAAATGAATACATCAATGAGAATATCGTAGCCAATAACATTTAGTTTAATAATTGATAAGACTTACAACTTATATCAGATAAGCCCTTGAGAAAAATAAAAAACACAGATCTATGTTCTAGAACTTAACTCTCTTGTTAAGAGACGATTTAGTGATCATGTGCCTTCCATCAGAGATTTTTGACATAACGTTTAGTTAAAAAATTATATAGAAATAAATAACGATCTCACAAAATTTTTTCAAGGCTACTTACTTAATTCACATTTGAAATCATTGATACTGATATAATTCGACCTGCATTGACATCTATTAGCAATGCAAAATGAATGAGGATCGGCACAGTCCTCATTATGCTCGCAATAGTTATTCAGTCTCGATAGACATGTTGTAGCATTGACTTTCTTTGTTGTTGATAGACAAACACACTTATGAAATGATGAACACTCGGTATAACGTAAACTACTGCAGTCTTGATGGTCTTTACAAGACATCCCTAAATATTCTGTTAGAAAACATTAAAGAAGATACACACTTATTCAAGTAGGTGCACTGAATTGCCAATAATTGCTACACTTACCGTTCGAACAAACATCGTTTTTGGAAAAATACTTAAATCCTGGTTTGCATTGACAAGTACTATTGATGCAAGCAGAATTGTCGGTAGCACAAGGTTCGTCTTTCCAACAGAATGCGCCGATCATTGGCATACAGATTGTGGAATTTACTAGGGTATTTCTCGGTCGACATACGCATTTGTTAATGCTTGAGCATTTTGCATGACGCACCTCATCACAATCTTTATCCGATTGACAGAAATGCTCGAAAATATCTGGAGTCAAAATAAAATGTTATCGAAATTTGATCTAGTGGCTTACATTATTTTCCATAACTTGCATGGAAAGAAACTTACTTTTCTTACATTGATTATCGACTGTTAATTGAAAATTTACTTGACATTTGCATTGAGAATCAATACACGATAGATCACCTAGGCAATCATCGTCATTCATGCAACCATCATTGACCAGAAATAAGCATTTTGAATTACCATCTGCGACAAAATTTTCAGCACACTCGCATGTTTTATTTTCTGAACACGTCACAAAATTGACTTTGTAGCAGTCAAATGGTGATATACAAGTTTCGCCCAACATTGCTTGAGAAGTCAAAAAATAGCAGGTTAAAATTATTTCCCACATAAAAATTCATTGAAAGCGTACCTGGTTTCACGCATCTTAATTCACGAAGATATGCACCCCATCCTAGTGAAACGCAATAATGTTCTTCAGAACAGCATGGTTTAGAAAAAAAGGCGTTGCACTATTGAGAAAAGTTTTTTTAGTTGTTTCTCTGGGTGTAAATAATTTAATATAAAAAATTTTAATTGGTAGAATTAACACTTACAGGTTCTAGATATGGAGCACAATCCCTTTCACTGAGAGTTGATGTTAAGATACTCAATATCATGAATATAATAAAATATATAATAAATATTAAAAACGAAAGCTGCTTCATGGTTTGGTTTTTTTTTATTTCTTATCAAACTACTGATTTTATATTGTCGTAAGATTTCGACAACGACAATTATATTTATAGTTTATAGTTTGAGTGCTATCCCAATAATAATTATCAATGTGTCGAATAATTGGATTTAATGATTAGTTTTTTATCATATTTTGTACAAAATTAGAACTGTGTAGGTTCAATAAATTTTTAACATTATGGCAAATACAATTCGAGAATAAATTTTTTGTTGAAATAAGGATTAAATTGATTTATTGATAGATTCCAAATTTATTTTTTACAATCTAGCATTAAATTCATAGAATAGATTTTTGCATCAATGAAAGATGATTGGAAGTAGTAATTGTATATTGGGAAAAATTAATTGTAACATCATTAAATCACCTCAAAAAGTTACTGGTAAAAAAGCATTGATTTTTAGAAACGGCTTTAGACGATAATTGACACTGACATTCAGAGATTCGGTAGAATCTGGCGCCAAGTTCCGTTCAAATCCGTTGTAAACGAAGCGCCAGACTACCGACTATGTTTACTGTAAGCAGAACGGTTTTTTGAGGCTGCGAAATTTTATTTAATTCTACGGTACTTTTTTACCCAATTTGTTTATCATAACAGTAATTCATAATTTATTTCACCGTATTAATTAATTATATTCACTTATAACAATTTATTTACTTGAAATTATTAAATTTTATCAGCACATACTATAGCTCGCTCACAAATTTCGGTCCTGACTTTTTTTTGACGGAGAAAGGTCAGCGCCACAGACTAGATAAAATAAAAATGTGTAGTAATCCTCCTATAGATAAGCAACTACAGTTAAAAAAAGTAATTCACAGCTTACATTTACAATAAAATTTTTTTTAATTTCCGAAATTCATAAACAATCATATCGGTTACTTGGATTTTTTAATTTTTTTATTTTGTATCTTTTTGTAAAGAAAAAAAAAATTTTTTTTTTTCTAATAGTCTTATGAACGTGGACTTGGCGCGACTTTTTTACAGTGAAACTGTTTTTGTTCGGATTTGTTTATAATGTAAACAAATTTATTTATATCATAGTCAGAATTTTCAGTACAGTACCCATCTATCAATAGCAAACACTTCGTCGACTTAAATGGAATGATATTGGACTCACAAATACGTATATCATCAAAACTTAATTCTAATTAAAAAATCGCGTATTTATAAGTTTGGAATTCTTCGCACTTAACTTCCGTTTATTCTGAAAAACTTAACATAAATTTTAGGCTTATATCAATCACTTAGCCTTTTCTAATCAATTATTCATAGCGGGTACACATCGATCAATTAAATTGGGCACATAGTTGGGCTAATACACCTAATGATTCAAATAACAGTATGAATTTGTTGACAAAAATTGCAAATATAGTAATTTCTAAAACGGTTTATGCCTATGATACACAAAAAAAATTAGGTTTCGTCAACATTTTTTTGGTTGAGACTACCATTTCTTATCGGTTGACTCATCCGAAAATATTAATGCTAATATTTTAGAAGAACAGTTTCAAAATCAACAAAGAAAAATAAAAAAAACTGTCGATTCTGCAGGTTATCCCTAGAACTTACAGGTTTTTAGATTTTGGGACGCTTGAAAATTTTCCAATTGGTTAATTTTTTAGCTCCTCGAGGTCAATAGTTGAAATATTTCATAAGATGTAATTTTTTTTTCGTTCTCATGGTCTACATTCAATAAATTTTGATAGACTCAAGATTATTCTTAGGTAATTGCTGTAAAATTGAATTGAAGTTGTAATTTTTAGACAGCTAGCTCGTTAAAAGATAAAAATTGATGAGTAATATTATCAAGACTGACCGAAATCATATATCGTTCGATAAAAAATAAGTCAATAAAATAACAATTCTGTACAATATTTTTTCTTCAATCTGAAATTCAACATTATTGTAATCGATCTGCACAGTGCAATGAAAATTATTTAAAAAGATAATTTTTAAAAAAATTTTATTTTGAGATTTTTTGATAAGTCGAATTGTATATGTCAAACTATATATCGAATTAATTTTATGGTCATGAAATCTAAGGATAGCAAAACCCTCATAAATTTGATCAGTTAAGCAGATTAAAAATTTTGATATCTTTACACACACACAAACCCACACATATGTGGGCCGTGCGGAAGTCATCGTGGAAAAAGTTAGAAAGCTGCTCCTTAAGCAAAACATCGAAATCTGAAGTAATTTCGATTTTCGATAATCCCATCCAAACTTCCTGATTTATAATAATTCCTAATTTTGTCACTAGGAAATTAAAAAGATATAAATATTTTGTTATGCAATTCAATTTATTAGGCCTATCAAACTAGACTGGATTAAAAACAATGACACTTCAACTTCCATTATAAACTTTATTTTGAAAATTATTAAAATTCATTCGAAAGTTTCTGATGATAATTCGAATTAAATGTTTTTTTTTCCAGAACATGAATTTCATGATCAGTCCATAAAGATACATAAATTGTCCGCTGCAAAAGTAGAAGAAGGATTGCATTGACATTTATTATCAATACATATAGAATTGTCGATTTCGCATTCACTTGAGTCATTACAAAATCCGCCTATTAATGGTGTACAGTCAAATTTTATTGATGGATTTTGAGTGAGAGACTTATTTGTGCAAATGCATTTTCCACTTTTGGAGCATTGTTTTTTGCCTGAAGATTCACAACCTTCATCTGGTCCGCATGAATCAAGCAATTCCTCTATTCGAACATGCCAAAAATTTTTAAGCAAATAATATAGATCACTGCATATCAATGAAAATTTATTCTTACCTTTTAAGCATAAATTCTGTGAAAAGGGTACAAACCCTGATTTGCATTGACAATAGCTAAAATGACATTTAGAATTTTTTACTTGACAGTCTTCCGAACTAAAACAAATTCCGTTCAGTACTGGTTGACAAACCGACTCATTTATGGCAACATGATGTAGTTTACAAACACAAATTTCATCTGCGGAACATTCATCACTAAATAAGTTTTGACAGTCTGAATCGCCTTTACATTTTTTCCCTAGTGTAACTATAAAGGAACAATCGAATCAATATTTGAATTACATTTAAATTTTAGCAGTACGCTTACTTAATTCACATTTATCATTGTCGATAGTAATATAATTTGGCCTGCATTGACATTTATTAGCAATGCAAGTTGAATGAGGATCGACACAGTCCTCATCATGCTCGCAATAACTATTCAATCTTGACAGACATGTTGTAGCATTGACTTTCTTTGTTGTTAATAGACAAACACACTTATGAAATGATGAACACTCGGTATTACGTAGACTTTTGCAGTTTTGATGGTCTTTACAAGACATCCCTACATATTCTATTAGAAAACATTAAAGGAGATACACACTTATTTGAGTAGGTGCACTGAATTACCAATAACTGCTTCACTTACCGTTCAAACAAACATCGTTTTCGGAAAAATACTTAAATTCTGGTTTGCATTGACAAGTACTATTGATGCAAGCAGAATTGTCGATAGCACAAGGTTCGTCTTTCCAACAGAATGCGCCGATCATTGGCATACAGATTGTGGAATTTACTAGGGTATTTCTCGGTCGACATACGCATTTGTTACTGCTCGAGCATTTTGCGTGACGCACCTCATCACAATCTCTATCCGATTGACAGAAAAGCTTGAGAACATCTGGAGTTAAAATAAAATGTTATCGAAATTTGATCTAGTGGCTTACATTATTTTTCATTAGTTGCATGGGAAGAAACTTACTTTGTTTACATTGATTATCGAATGTTAATTGAAAATTTATTTGACATTTGCATTGAGAATTAATACACGATAAATCACCTAGGCAATCATCGTCATTCATGCAATCATCATTGACCGGCGATAAGCATTTTGAATTACCATCTGCGACAAAATTTTCAACACACTCGCATGTTTTATTTTTTGAACACGTCGCAAAATTGACTTTGTGGCAGTCAAATGGTGATACACAAGTTTCGCCTAAGATTGCTTGAAAAGTCAAAAAATAGCAGGTTAAAATTATTTCCGACTTAAAAATTCATTGAAAGTGTACCTGGTTTCACGCATCTTAATTCACGAAGATATGAACCCCATCCTAGTGAAATGCAATAATGTTCTTCAGAACAGCATCGTTTAGAAAAAAGTGCGCTGCACTATTGAGAAAAGTTTTTCAAGTTTTTTTTTTGGGTGTAAATAATTTAATATAAAAAATTGCAGTTTGTAAAATTGACACTTACATGTTCCAGATGTAGAGCACAATTCCTTTCGCTAAGTGTTGACGATAAGATACTAAATATTATGAATATAACAAAATATACAATAAATATTAAAAATGAAAGCTGCTTCATGGTTTGGTTTTTTTTTATTTCTTATTAAACCACTAATTTTATATTGTTGACATAATTATATTTATAAAGAGTCAAGAGGTTTACTTCGTAGTAATGTTAAAAATAATAACTAAAAACATAGTTTCAACATTATATTTGTGACTATACAGTTTACTTATAATTATAATATTTTTGTTTTAAAAATATTTTACTAGTTTAAAAGAATTTAGATTTGATAAGAAATATGTGTTACGAGTTAAAATAATAACATTTATGTCATTTAATACTTTAATTATAGAATTTATTAAGAGCATAACGTTAAATAGAATGAAAAATAAGTATCAAATAAATACACAATGCTTATTTTTTTATTATATTTTTAATTTTTTGAGCATTATTTTTTTCGGATCAAGCATCGAAATTGCTTCATTTGGATTTTTTACAAAATTATGTTGATTTTTGGTACTTTTTAAACAAACATAGCATCTCAATAGGTTTAATGTTTAATATATTTAACCGCCGTTCGTTATGAAAAATATTTTATAAATTTTAGACTAATAGTTCTCAATAATACATTTTTTGCCAACTAATTAATAAAATTGTTCAGTCTTGGTACACATCAATTAATGGAATTTGGCATATAGTTGAGCTCACATACTTGATGATTTAAATCTTATGTGAATTTTTAGGCAAGTATTAGTCATTTTTCTAAGACGTATTTATGCACGGGAAAAAAATTTCGTTCTGGGAACGAAATTGTAGAGTTACCATAACTATACACACTTTACTGTTCCTAGTTCCAATATATATGTATGTATCAAGAAATTGAATGTAATTAAGTGATTTCTAAGTTCAACGAGCTTAAAAAGTATAAACGTCATATTTTTGAGTTTCAAAAGTGAACGAGTTATAAGAGATTTAAATTTGAAAAATTTATGTCTAAAAAATAATTGCTTATTTTTCCAACAAAATCAGTGTTGTAAGATTATATTTTTGATCTCACAAAATATTGAAACAATAGAAATAGGAAGGTAGATTAATAAAAAGTCATTAAGGTAAAACAAAGAAAATTATTATCTTTATTGTATTTGACAAAAATAGTCAATATTATATTAGATATTAAAAATTTCATTATTTATAGATTGATTAAACCTGAAATTGTCGGTAACTAAGTAATCTCTTATTTAAAATTTCTTATTTGTAAATTCAACTTTTGATGAGGTACTCATTTCTTGCTAGATAAAATTATTTTCGATGAACGTAGACTGAGTTGTTTCTGAAATTATGAGAATTTATTATTTTTTTCATACGAAATTAAAAAATTAAATGGCTTTTGGTTGTGTAAACATTAAAAAAGTCAGATACATACTTTCATAATTTACATTAGTAAAATGTGGGACATGGATTCCGTGCTATAGGTGTTAATGTAAACTTGCAATGACATGTATTGCCAACGCAGACTGAATTAATGATAGCACAATCTGTATCATTAGCGCAATATCCACCTACAAGAGACTTACATCCATGAACCACAGTCCTAATTGCTTTTACAATCAGCAGCAAAGCTTTCTAGTAAAAAAAAAGTTTCCATGTAAACACTCTAAAATTAAGTTAGTGCTCACCTATTTCCGAATTTTATCTAAGATACAGTCATTGTTTAAAAGTATATATTGAAGGTTACAATCACAACAGTTAAAAATACAGACTGAAGAGACAGGTTGACAATCTCGAAAAGAAAAGCAACTTCCACCTATCAGCAATAAGCAAGCAGTTTGATTAACAATAAGAGTATTTAATTGACAAACATGTTGACTTCGAATGCAGTCAAAATTATAGAAATGTAGTCTGCTTTCGTGTGTCAAGTCATTACTAATTTGGAACTAAACTACACTGAGATAAAAAATTTCTTCCAAAGAAAATGAGCATTTTTGCGACCAGAAATTAATTTGATAGAAGTTCAGGACTTAGGACAACATCAAAGCTTGTGTGCCGTTTTACATTAATTCTTATGAAATTTTCTATTTCGATGCCGAACAGACAAGGTGAGCGAATCTAGATTTGTGAAATTTCTATTTCATAATTTCTGACACTCATCATTGACTCCGTTCGTAAAAAAGATGAATAAATAAGATTGAATTTTTGTTTTACTTAGTATACACTGTTCACTAGATAGAGCTAGAAAACCGGATTTACATTGGCAATGATGGTTGGAACAATATGAATTCCTATGTTGACAGTCATCGTCGGTGATACAGAATCCATTAAGAACTGGAAGGCATGTTGATTCGTTCACAGAAATGTGATTGGGCTTAAAGATGCACTTATTATCACGAGAGCATTCTCTGTGTTCTTTATCTCTGCATTCGAAATCAGCTTCGCAATACTTTTCTAAAGGAACTGAAAACAAAAGCACGGTTTGATAATTATTAACGGAGCTCACGCATTTGCGTGATTCTTCTATTTAGAAGAATGATTTCTTACCCAATTTACACCTATATTGAGCGGTAGGAGCGAAATTTATTTTGCATTGACACACATTATTAATACAAAGAGAATTATCGGGTACGCATTGTCCATCATTAACGCAATAGCCTCCCAAAAGTGGTGCACAAAATGTCTCATTCAATTTCATAGCATTTTCTGTGCAGTCACAAAACTTATTCAAATAACATTCAGAGTTCTTTATGTCAACGCATTCTATATCATGTTCACACGGCTTTTCCAAGTATGCTGAAATAAAATTTTTGGTTAATTAATAGGGACAATTATATTAATTGAAATCGTAAGTACCATTTGCTTGAGAAAAATTCTTGTGAAAGAGCCTTGTGCAAAACCCATAGCTACTATAGCGTTTTTTTATATGTACGTAGCTGGCACAAGATTTTTCAGCAAGAAACTTACTCAAGAATTGTGCATGACTTGATCATGGCATCTGAAGCATGCATGTTGAAGATAATTACAACATAATGCATTTAAAGAGATTGTGATGTATTTCTTGTACCAGAATCTTGCAGTAAATACTTGCGCAATACATATTCAAAATATGTGATACACATCACTCCCCATATCATTCTTTCCTCGCCAGTTTTATTTTGAGCAAGCCATGCACAAGGTACATACATCAAGATTCTGTATAATTTTCTTCTAGAACGGAATTAATAACTTTACCAACAAACGTGTGTTAGAACGTTTACAATTTTATTTCTAAATGTTTTATATATAATCTGGCTCAAAATTCTTGTGTAAGACTGGTACAAGAGTTGTAATTTAAATATTCCACGAGTATTTGCGGTAAGACATAAATAGTCGAAAAATAAAGCTAGCAACTATTGAATATGAGAGGGATTGTTGTATGGGTATAAATATGAACATAATTGACAAAAATGGTAAAACACTATGGGCACAAAATTTATCTTGGATATTTTTGAATCCAGGTCTACATTTACATACATTATTAATGCAAAAAGAGTTTTTGATAGCACATGGTTCATTTTTCCAACAGAATGCATTCATTTTTGGTAAGCAAGTTGAATCATTTACTGCAATATTATTTGGCCTACACACACATTCGTTGTCTATAGAATATTTTGCATGAACTATGCTGTTACATTCGTCATCTTTCCTACAAAATTTGAACAACTTCTCTGAAAAAAAAAAAAAAAAAAAAAAATAGATAAAATCGTAAAAAAATGAGAAATTAACAGTTTCCATGTCAATGATTTAAACCTAAACTGAATCAATATTTTCTGGCTCGACAATACTAACTTGGTTCACATGCATTCGTTAATGATGGTTGAAAATCAAATTTGCATTTACATTGAGAATTTTTGCAAGTATAATTGTAAATTAAACAATCACTATCGTTCAGACAAAATTCGTTTAACGGCGACATGCATTTCAAAGTATTGACTGCAACGAAATTTGATCGACACTCGCAGTTATTTCTGATCGTACATATAGCATGTTGTACGTTATGACAATCCAAAGAAGATTTGCAGCTATCACCCAAAAGCACTGGAACATTTCACAAACCAGTTATATTAATTACTGAAGTAAGATCGTTTTGCAATCGCTATATCAAATACACCAATGTGGTTCAATTTATGACAAAGTTTACCTTCATTAACACATCTATATTCGTGTTGGACCCCATCTTATTTTCGAGCATTTATCTAACTCAATACAACATGGGGATTTAGAATTTATATCACATTGAAGAAACAATAATCAAGAATCAGTAATTTTGTAACAATTTAGTTAGTTTTTCAATAATTGATAATACATACTCGCTCTGTATGGTAGGCGCAAAAAATACTGCCACTATCTTCATGATCACTATTGATAATTTTGATACTTATCATTAATGTAATAAAAATCCAAAATAAAATTAATTTTAATAATGAATTTTTACCCGTCATTTTTTTATTATAATTGTAAAAAATGATAAATAAATGATATTGTAATTTTGCTAACTCAAGATCAACTTTAGAATTGTACGGACAAATTAAATTTTTAACATGAAAAATGTATTACATATACATGATGATTAAGAGCGTATTGTCAAGTTGTTTTCAACATATCGGTTTACTCCAAAAGATAAAACACTAATAATAGTACTTAATGTAATGATGATTATATGTACAAAGACAACGAAGTTTCACAGTTTAACATTTATTATTGTTGTCCAACAGTAAAATACATATGTTTCGAAATAAAATCTGTACTAATAACTGAAGAGGCGTTATTTTTTTGTTAATTCCTAATTAGAAAAACTACTAATGAGCCAATACGTTTACATACAAGTATATAAAATTATTTTCGATGAACGTAGACTGATTTGTTTCTGAAATTATGAAAATTAATTATTTTTTTCATACGAAATTGAAAAATTAAATTTTTTTGATTATTTAAGCATTAAAAAAGTCAGATTCGCACTTTCATAATTTACATTAGTAATTTTTGGGACATAAATTGCGTGATATAGGTGTTGATCTAAACTTGCATTGACATTTATTGTAAACGCAGATTGAATTAATGACAACACAATCTGTATCCTCAGCGCAATATCCACCTACAAGAGACTTACATTCATAAGTCCCTAGTGCAATTGAATTAGATTTACAAACGCACTTATTGTCAGTGCTGCATTCTCGACGCATTTCATCGCCACAGTCCGCATTGCTTCTACAATCAACAGCTGAGCTTTCTGGTAACAAAAAAGTTTTTATATAAACACTTGAAAATTCATTTAGTGCTCACCTATTTCAAAATATTACTTAAGACACATTGATTACTCGAAGCCGGCACATATTGGAGTTGACACGCACAATGACTAGAATTACAGACTGAATAGGCAGGTATACAGTCGTTATGACTCAGGCAATTTCCACCTATCATTGATAAGCACATAGTTTGATCAAAAGCAAGAGTATTTGATGGACAAGCACATTGACCTCGAATGCAGTCCGAATTATATAGATGCTTGCAATTTGCTTTCGAGTTACAAGGCATTCCCAATTTGGTTGGAACTAAACGACAGTCGAAAGTATTGACGGCGAAAAATCCAGTCTTGCATACACATAGATTGTCTTCACATTCTGAATTTTCTGTTAGACATTCTTCGTCATCAGAACATGCTCCTCCCAATTTTGGGCCACACGTAAATTCATTCAAAATTATCGAGTTTCTTTTGCAAGTACACCGTTTGTCGTTCGAACATTCTCCATTTACTATTTCGTCGCAATTACTATTGACCTCACAAGGTTTTCCTATGTACGCTAATACGAATATATAAAAAAAAGTATATTAAATCGGAACATGTAGGTACTAATTAGCTACAATCAAGCAGATTTGATTACCCATGAAAAAATTTTCTGGTGGCCTTTCTGATATTGTCTGACATGTATAATTTCAAAAACAATATATGCGAAATCCATACATAGTTTTTGTTGGACTGATTTAAAATGCTAATGTACGGACTGATTTTAAAATCGGCCACATCAGGCGATTTATAGCTTGGTATGGCTCGATATGTCCTAATATGGCTTGATATATCCATGTTAAGAATAAGTAACTAATATATTTACAATTAACTATAAATGATTGTATTAGAAAATTTTTTCACAAGCAGATTTGATAATCGTAAACTTTTTTGTGACATAACTTACGTTGGAGGCACTCGTTAATTTGAGGTGAGAATTTGAATCCAGGGTTACATTGACATGTAGAATCAATACAGATAGAGTTTTTAGTCGCACAAGTTTCGTTTTTCCAACAAAATCCGTTTACGACTGGCAAGCATCTTCCATTTACGGCAACATTATTCGCTCTGCATTCACATTTATTATTGTCTGCGCACTTTGCGTGCATGGTATAATTGCAGTCATTGTCCGAAGTACAAGATCCACTTAATTCTGGATCATGAAAAAATTAAATAAAAAATTCAAAGTTTGATGTTATGAAAGAGGAAATTCAATTAAAACTTACGTGGTGATAAGCATGTTAAACTGTCAAATGCAATGAACCCTGCTTCACATACACATTTATTATTTTCTGAACATTTTGAAAAGCTGATTTTATCGCAGTCGTACGCCGATTTGCAGGATCCTCCCAGAGTTGCTGAAACTTATTTTTTGCGGTATTAAATAACATTCTATTATATAAAAAAAAAGTAAATATTTTAAAAATTAGCGATTGTTTAAAGATCAATTGCTATTTTGTATTATACTTGACTTGAGACATCTTTTTTCAAGACGAAACGCTCCCCTCCCTATTAATCTGCACACATGATCTGAATTACAACACTGGCGATCTGAATCGCACTGTAGGAAAAATGAAAATGATAAAAAATATCAGATCGTAATAAGATATTTGCGACTATATTAATCAAAAATACATATTAAAAAAAGAAGTATCGTGATAAATATGATCATTAATAGATACTTACAGTTTTTGTGAGCTCAGCGCAATGCTGGTGAGTGTCTCTAATTATATCACCTTTTACTAAATTGTAGCATATAATAATTGACGCAACCAATTTAACGAAAATCTGACGTTGCAGCTTGACTATCATTTTTCTTTTGTTGTATGAACAACTTTTTTTTGTAAACTAAAATTATATTATTAAAGTACAGGCTCGTTTCTGAAGGTTATGGGTAATTATGCTCTCATTGTTATCTATTTAATGAAATACATTTGAGGTAAAAAACTGTGATAAGACTAAAAAATATCGTTGTTGTTTTTTTTTTTTTTTTTCTTTTAAAATTAGATGTTGTATCTTAATTGCTCTGTTTTTTTGAAAAATTTTTTTCGTAATTACGGACACAGAAATTACTAAATTTTTATATAACTTCATATCTACTTTTGATGATTTGGTTCCAATCAATAATTTTGAACAGCAATTATATTTCTAATAAAAATTTGTCGTTAGATAGATTATAAAAGCATTTTTTTCGATCGAGGTGCTACTAAACGGATGATATATATATATATGTCGGAGATAATATCGAGCTGGGTTTTCCCAGAGATAGGAAATTCCCAACATTTTAGTTTGTCTGTTAATTTTAAGCAAAATTGTAAAGCATAGAATATTTAAATATTATTTACGACTTAAGCTGAATATATTTTTATGGTTATGACGATGGGCTTAAGTCCGGAGTGAAAATGGTCACCAAACGTAGCCGAGGTCACAGGATAGAAGTAAAAAAGTATATAGTTAGAAATATCGACAGACAATGAGGGCTGTTGAAATATTGTTGAGTGAATAAGTACTTAGGGTACTTGGAAGGGTAGTTCTCGTTGAACATTGATCAAGTAAAGATCGCATACATCCTGCTGACCCCGGATTCGTTCTCGGTCTTATTTCCCCAACGTCTTTAACTGTTATATCAATCGTAGTAGAATATTTGTAATTAAATCTATCATTTGTACAAGTTAGTGTACGTTATATTTCAAATCAAGGTTTGTGTTATATTTGATTATTGTGAAATAAATAAAGATGGCTGAAAATGATCCAAAGGACTCCAATAATGCCCATACCAGTATTCCTCCGACATATATATATATATATATATATATATATATATATATATATATATATATATATATATATATATATATATGAATATAAATATATATACCGCAGACCCTTGCTATTTTGAAAACAAACTCACTTCTATTGAGGGTTAAAAACTCACACGAACCCCAAAGAATACCAGCTGCGTGTCGAATTGCCGGATCACCCCCACATGGCACCCTTCTTGCAAGCTTATAGTGAACATCACCATATATTTTGATCGGTGAACTCTTGTGGTGGGTACGCAAATAGTCTCTAGACTCCGAGCACTACGAGCATATTAACATAGATATCCCAGATCTCATTGATGCTCTTTACTTCCACAAGCTTTTCCGATGCAATGTATGTTTTCTTCTGTACTGCCACGGGGTATATTTATATTTGTACGTTCACTTATATTACTCTCTCTCTCTCTCTCTCTCTCTCTCCCTGTCTCCCTCTAATGGAGCTTATAACACGTGCCAGCACGTGGCACTGGGTTAAGTAAACTATCGATTATAAGATTTCACGCTAAGTAGCTATAGGATTACGACCGATGATTGCCGATAAATCTACTGGATTTGTTGCTCTTTTCAGTCGACATTTTGTATGTTAACGAGATCAGTTCATATATAGACAGACTTGAAATACCGAATTTTTAATCGTCTTGGTTGATCTGGAACATGACCTAAAAAAAATTTTTTAATTTTTTTATCTAATAGCATAATCACAATACAAATTATTTTTAAATTTATCATTATTTGTTATTGTTTATATTATAATTTTTATAATCAATTTATGATTCATTTTTTTAAAGTAATATTTAAATGAGGATTCTTATCAATTTTTTTAATGAACGTCCTGAATTAATTTTAAGCCTATTGCCCAATCTACCAATTAACAATAATACCATTATTTCAGATGGACTATCTCATCGTTGGGTTAGATTAATGTAAATGACTGTAAATGTAATTATTGAATGGAAGTTGTAGTGCAAAAGTACTAAAACGTACAAAAACAAATTAATAAAATCATTGAGATTTTAGGGGCTTAACTGGTAGAGCTGTCGACGCCCAACCGGGAAATCCAGGTTCGACTCCTAATATGGTTCGATTCCAATGTTTTTTTTTTTTAAGTTATTCATGTGGTTTTCAGTAAATTTAATTTACAAATTTTATTTTTAATTTATGAATTTAACGAAAAGGCAAAAAAGTTTGCCGAATTGTAGTGATTAAAATTATCGATAAAAATAACGTCATTATAGCAACCAGCAGTCATTACAGTGACCTATATGTGACTGCCGAGATTTACGGATTATGAATATGAAAATTTTGGCTTATTGATTTTTTGTAATAAATTAAAAAAAAATAATAGTGCTATGGTAGATTTAATATATACTAATAAATGGAGAGCCAGTTTTTTTGTCCGGTTATACTGCGAAAACTACTGAACCGATCGGAATAATGCTTATACCATAAGATGCAGCGTGTTTTGGAGAAGGTTTTAGTATATGATTTAGTATATGAAGTAACTCCTTACTTCAAAAAATTAGGTTGGCTAAAGCTTGGAGCAAGACGAGACTATTTCATTGCCTGTTTGTTTTATAAAGAAATTCGATTAAATTATCGACAGCTATTTGGCTCAAAATTAAATTTTTTACCGGTGGCATTGTGTAGAGGTGATGTCAGAGAGGACTATCTCCGCCTACCACAGGCGAATTGTGTCATGTATGACAATTCATTTTTAGTTCATGGCATACGAATTTGGAATGCTCTGCCAGCTGAGACTGTGGCTGTGGATAATTTGGTTGAATTTAAAAATGCTTCAATCATTTCTTTCAATGTGATACTTAAATTTGAATTAAATTAAATTATATTTAAATTCGATTTTCACTTTCAATTTCAATTGGAATTTTTGAATACCTATGCGTCTTAGATTTATTTATAATTATTTTAATTATCACTCTGAATTATTGCTTTACATTGATATTAAATTAAATTGTATTTTATAATTATAAGATCTTTCTGTCTATCACTAAAAAGCTGTATGTGAACGTTTCATTAATTAATAATTAATTTGTACTTAGTTTTACTATAATACGTAAAAATGTAAATCAATGTATTATTATTGCTGATGGTCCTGAGGGAGCTTAGGCTCTAGGAACAATAAAATTTATTATCTATCTATCTATCTATCTATCTATATGATATGTTGGTGATTACTTATCTGGAACCTATATTTTTTTGACTTATGAATAATGAATTTTTATTGCAACTAAATTTATGCTATTCGATTGTCATTTGTTTAAAATAAATTTTTTAGTTTTATTGATAATGTTTATATACTAGGCATTATCTCTAGATAATGTTTATATACTAGGCATTATCACTAGAATTTAGTGATGATTGAGTGATTGAGTGACTGAGTGTTTAACACACTACCTTATATATACTACTTTATATATATACTTTATATATACTACTTGACACACTACTTTACATATTATATTGATTTTTTGTATTAATTTTGGATGGCCGCAAGGAGTTTCGACTTCATGGCCAATTAAATAAATAAATAAATAATAATAATAATAATAATAATAATAGGCAGATTTCTTCACTTATGAGACCTGCAATTTTTTTAATTGAAAATTTCAATGCTCATTACAAATTTTTCTTTTCATATCAATTATTATTAATTTTTGTAAGAAAGACACGGGAATGTTATAATGATTGCACATTGAAAGTTACAATAAATATTAGCTAGAATAATTACATGGATAAAAGGTGCATGCCAATTCGACAGATTTTGGAATCTGTGCAAGTCAAAACAATACTCTAATTAAATTTCAAGTCTGGATCTAAAAATGCGATTCTATAAAGCGCCCAGCGGAGCGGGCGAGTAACAGCTAGTTACAAATAATTTAATGGAAAATCTGACGGAACAAATTTATGAATCAACATACTATTCAAAACTGCTCCAAAAACATAACACAAAAAATTAACTATCACTGAAAAAAATATAAAACCCCAAAAAAGCACAAATTCTTATCAATACTTTTTTGATGATACCAAATTCAATATAAAAATTCCTTTCAAAATAATAATATCCTCATGACAAAATTTTCTTTACTCTTTCAATTATTTAAAGCATAAATGACTTTTGCTGAAAAAATATCAAACTCAATTTATGATAACGATATAACTGTTACAAAAATTTTCTTTGACTCTTAAAATAATTTCTGACATATAATCACTTTCACATGTACAAAACAAAATAAATAAACAAACAAATGAGGTTTGATACGAAATTCGAATCTATCAAGTACTACTTTAAGTAGTTATAATGAATTAACTATTGCTGAAAATCATATGAAACATTAAAAAGACACAAAGTCAGGTCGAGACCTTTCTAATGATACTAAATTTAATTTATTAAAACTCATTTTATGATATAAATATGCCGGAGACAAAATTTTCCTCACTCTTTTAATTATATAGATTATTATTAGTATTATTTAAAAAAAAGTTATAATGAATTATCATGGATAAGAAAAGTAAGATATTATCCCATTCGATTATGAAAAAAAAATAATCTGCATGACTAATGTAGTAAAGTAAATATTCATTTAATTATCCATGAGTAATCGGTGGGCACGTTTCTATACCGATCAATTCATTATTCCGATTTATACACATAACAGTATACAATCAATTCGAATTATACTGTTCATAAAGATAGATGAAAATAAAATGAAACAATTTTAACGGCGATTAGAATTAGTGCACGAGGCTTTAAGTGTCGACGACCGGGAGTGTTTTCCCATGACGCAAAACGGGCCGTAGTGAATTGCGTGTGCCGTAGATTCGATGTGGTTACTGGAAAGCTCGCTAAATGATTTGGGAATTGATCTATTCTGACACTGTTTATTTTTTATCTAGCGCTGTACTAACACTGCTGTTGCTAGATACTATTTTTTCATTCAAGCCGGTCATGAGAAAAAATATAAATACACACTGACAAATTTGATCTATATTAGGGTGACATTTTTTAGAGCTCCTACAAAAAGTTGTTTCCTTCAACCATTAAAAAAAAAAAAAAATGCAATTATAATTATTTCGATCTATAATATATAACTGATTCTAATTAAAAATTAATAAATAATTATTAATTATGTCTATATTAATATCCATGGAAAAACATAATTGTTCCGATCACACCTGCACAGGTGATATCTAAATGGACAAGCTAGTTCATACATAAATGCGGGAATAATTATTTTGATCGAACACAAACGATACTTGAGTATATAGATAGCAGATGTAGAGAAAGTTTACGAGCAAGAAGCAAATTATGTTGCTTAACGATCGTATAATGAAATTATTGCTCTTTGACACGAATGTATAACGATTAGTGTGGGTATCGGATAATAAAAAACCCCGGCCGATAATGATAAATAATAACGCTGAATGCTGAATCGGAAAGATATTAATTTAATTTACTGTTGAGTGTCTGTGTGAGATATATAATACGGAATTCAATAGTTATTTCATTAAACTCGAATTCTGTTGGACAGGATGCAACGGGTCACTTAAGAGCTGACCTTGCGGCTACGCTCAAAGGTCTTATCGTTCTTTTGCGGACCCTTCTTTACATTTTTTCCTCTTATACTCTTGTCAGTTTGTCTTCCCTCATACATACACGAAAATACACAGAACACACTCTCAGCACACTATGAGGAATCATAGGATATTAATTTATGCGCGTGTGGGTGTGTTTATAATGAGAGAAATTAATTGAACTCCCGTCATAGTCATATCAGTCGGAATATATTATATATTACTCACTTGTAAATATGTTTTCCATTATACTTCCTGCTCTTGATACCGAAATAGAATAAACATATTTTTTTTTCGATAATAGAGTGACCGAGATAAATAATTAATAAATTAAGATTTATATTTATAGTGGAAACGTAGATACTGATATGACTAAACATTTCAATCAACGTGTTATGGATGGCACAGCTGAATTATTTTTGCGGTATACATCTCTGGCAGACTTTGGCAGTCCTATTTTGAAAAATGGTGAATGATAAATTAAAAAAATTTTTTTTTTCGTAAAAAAATTTTTTTTATTAATATATCTTCTATGTATAATTCGAATTTTTTATAAATTTAAAAAGAATCATTTTTTTTAAAGATAAATTGTAAAAAATCTAAGAAACTTGCTCATCGAATTTGCACATAATCAAATTGTCTAGAATTTTTTTCAAACTAAATTATTATTTTGTTTAATTAATAACTCCGTCAGTATGAGTGATTACTGGATATTACTTGTTATAAAAAATAGTTCAGTAGGTATACACTGGTAGAAAAATTAATTTAATTCAAGAAAAAAAATTTTTGTAAAACAATTTTAGAAAATAATTTTTTTGTCATATCAACCTCAAAAGTTAGATTTTCGAGCAACATGCAAAAGGCGCAAGCTATACGATTTCTGGCAATCTATAGTTTAGTTAACTTACCTCGCACTTGTATCGAATAGTAACCTCTCTTTCTCTCTCTCTATCTGTCTCAACATTTTTACACGACTACTACGATACGCTATAGAGAAGTCGAATTATTTTTTAAACATTTTTGACTCCTCTCTCAAATCCAACTTCCGCCGTTGATATGACAAAAAATTCTGTTCGATACTTTATGCTCAAAGGTAGAAACCCTGACGGACTTAAAGTGAAGGCACATGTTTGAGGCTATGGATACATTCTCATCAAGACCTCATACTATATCCGTACTCGCTTCGCTCGGCCGGATAACTAACTTGGTTTTGATAAGAGTGCGTCCATAGCCTCAAAAACTCGTGACGTCATTTCAAACCGTCAGAATCCCTACTTTTGCACATATGTATCAAAAATAACTATTTTGAGTCAAAAGAAAAAAATTCTTAAATCAAAATAATTTACTTTAGTCAAGAACAATTTCTTGACTCAAAAATTTTTTTTCTTGATTCAAGAAAATTATTTTCTTTAGAATAGTTTTCTTAGTTTTTCACTCTTGCGTCAAGTTAACTTTTTTATCAGGGTATTTATTATCTGTACTGTATATTTGAAATAATTTGTATGGTCTTTAGGATTTAGATGAACGATAACGATTAAATTAATGTTAATCAATACGTCAGAAATATATAGACACATCAGAAAATCGTTTCATGGTTCATGTGCATCATAATGAAAACAAATATTAGTATTCTTTTGTGAAGTAATAAACTTAAATAGTTCATTTTAACAAATTATTGAGCCAGGAAACTTTTGTGTTAATAATAATTTTTAACTTCCCGCTAAGAAAATCGAAAATTTTCAAAAATCGGGAAGTTATTGTTTTCACCCCGTTTTTCGAAAATTGAGTTTTCATCAGATCTCGACGTTTGAAGGTCACAGGAAGCTTCCCTGACTACTCCCGCGAGGTTGTCACTATGTCTGTATGTATGTATGTGTTTTTTTTTTTTTTTTGTTTTAAGGGGGGGGGGGAATCCTTTTTACGGATTTTAGGCATAGTTGTTTGGCCTGGATATGTGGCGACTCGACGCAGTGTCATACTAAAACTCGACGCTAGCGCCCCTACCCACTAAACCCTAAACCCCTTTTCCTCTTTCCTCTAATCCCTCATGGAAACCGGCGATAGGCATTACTTCGTGAGGGGAGAATCTAGCTACTGCTCTTTCTTCTGGTAGCTAAGGTGTTATTTTACCTTTCTTCTAGTTGTTGTCATTTGCTCTTCTTCTTTCAATGGAACGCTAGTCTATAAGGACTTCTGTTGCAAATGTGTTGATGGCGTTCCAGGAGGCTTGTATGTATGTGTGTGCGTGCGCGTGTGTGTGTGTGCGTGCGTGCGTGCGTGTGTGTGTGTGTGTGTGTGTGTGTGTGTGTGTGTGTGTGTGTGTGTGTGTGTGTGTGTGTGTGTGTGTGTGAAAGTATGTGAACCGCTTATAACTTTTGAACGGCTTGACCGATTTCATCGCGGTTGGTGCCATTCGAAAGGGCTTGACTGAACTTAGATTTTGAAAACTATTTGGACCGATTCAGTACAATAGATTTTGAAAAATCTTCAAAAAAAAAAAAGAAAAAAAATTTTTTTGAATGTGGTTTTTTTGAAATAACTTTTAAACGGCTTGATGGTTCAAAATCGGTTGATTCGTTCGAGAGATATCGTGAACGAAAGAAAACCGAAAAGTGTTTTTTCGGAATAACTCTGAAATTCCTAGTGCGATCAATTTAAACTTTGAAATTCTTTGTGAAGCTTGAAAAACTGCGTCGAATGCTGCCAACTGCGTGGAAATCAGTTTATTCATTCAAAAGTTATTGCGGTTTAAAAATTCAAAAAATAGTGTCTTATCAAATCTCTATCAGACTTTTGAGCTCGAAGAGCTCAAAAGCATAGGAAAGCAATCTCTTTGAGCTCGGAGAGCTCAAAATAACTCATAAATTGTATTTTTGAGCTCGAAGAGCTCAAAAACGTCATTGGTGCAATTTTAAGCGCCTAAGTATGGAATTAGCGGGAAGTTGCAGGGATGGCCTTCAGGGTCAACTGTTTTCCTAATTTTTTTTTCTTAGAGAAAGCGTAACCCATAACTTAGTTCACGTTCCTGTAAATTTGATTGAGATTTATTCAATACTTTTTAGCGATGTAATTCATCATTGCAGTGAGCTTACATTATATCATAGCTAAAATTTGATTCTTAAATTATTAGACCTATACATAAAATCCAGTTCAAGACCAAAGTGCATAGGATCTTATTCGAGCCACTGGACCTTCCGCACATGAACAGTCAATCAAGGGACTGATTTTCACTATAGTTGCCCATGAACTCTTTCTAAAATCAGAATAAATTTAAAAAATCGATCGACGCAAAATTCAAAAATTTGATCAGTAAAGTTCAGGTAAATTTCGATTCTAGTTCTTTCTGCAAAATGTTATGATCACCTTCAGAAAAAAAGCTCAAGGGTTAGCTGGCTGTCCGTATAATCTTACGATACGAAGGATGGTGCCATCGTGTGGTACGTTTCAGTTAAGTATACATTTTATCCATAACGTGTTCGCCATTACCCTGCACAACAGTGTACCGGGGCCACGGGCTAAGTAACGGCCCGACGAGGACGAGGACGAGGAGTCGAGGGCTGTAATGCGATGTGTGTGCAGCATAAGTGGCCATCAGCCAACATAAACAATCGCCGTAGTAAGTATAAGGTGAGGAGTGCCCTCTCTCATTTCCCCTATCCTCTGCAGTAATTCGTCTTCTCCTTCTACTCTTCTCAGCTCCTTTGCCCTCCCAACTTATTCTTGTCTCTCTCCCTCCCTATCATACACTTTATTATTCTTTTAGCATGTACACCGGATATACCGATCTCCCTCGAGTTGACTGTAATGGAGCCATTATCGCTGGATAACTTCATCATCGAGCATTGGCGTCGGCTTTTTCGTATATTTATTCTAAACGACCCGGTCAAAATATTTTTATACACTCAATATATTACCCTCGGGTTTTATTATCTCCTCCATTGTTTCAAGATGGTATCCTTTTATAGATCGAGGAGAAGATCGAGAAGAGACGAGAAGAAAAGAGAATTTTTATGTTACAAAGATTGTAATAACATAATTATAACGATTTCTGAGACAAACCCAGGCCCACTTCCCGGACCCGCACCGGCGAAATTGAAAAATTCAGATAGTTGTTTCTTTACGTCGTTATCGCACATTCAATGTCTGATCGCACCGATTATCGCCATCGATTTTATATATAATATAATATATATCTCGTTTCAGATAAATTATTATAATCGTTTTTGTGAAAATAATATTCTGCGGTCGTTTCAATCGCATTAACTGGAAACTTGTGGTTTCAGGCGAGTTAAAAAAAATATGTAATCAAGTAAATGAGAGTGGTTTATTGCTGAAATTATACAGTATAAAAATCCAGCTGGTAAAAAATACAGAATATATAGAGGGTAGATTGATACATCCAGTTAAATTGTAAATTAAGGAAATGAGTTCAATTTTAATTGATAAATTATTTCACTTTTTTGGGATGTGCTGATGAAAAAATTAAATTTATTTAAGAGAAAAAATTTTTACCACGAAGATCATTTTTAAAAATTTTAATGTCTCGAATTAGGCTAAAGAGATTTTAAGCTGAATATTTTTTTTGAAATTGAGTTAATTTTAATTCGTTCAAGAAATTTTCTGCTTGACTCAATTTAGAGATATTCTTTAAAATTATCATCATGGTTTAAAAATATTTTTATACTAAAAAAAAAAAAGTTAACCCGATTCAAAAAAATCATATTGAAAAGTTTCATCGTCTTGAATCGAAACGAAAAATTCTGATATCAAGATAAATTTTTTAATTCATAAACTTTTCAACTTGACTAAATGCGATAAAATTCCTCTAAATTTTTTTTTTCTTGGTTCTCTTTTTAACTTCCCGCTAAGAAAATTGAAAATTTTCAAAAATCGAGAAGTTATTGGTTTTACCCCGTTTTTCGAAAATCAAGTTATCAGATCTTGACGTTTTGAGGTCCTAGGAAGCTTTCCTGAATGTTTTCGCGATGATGCTCGTATGCCTTTAGGTGTGTGTGTGTGTGTGTGTGTGTGTGTGTGTGTGTGTGTGTGTGTGTGTGTGTTTGTATGTGTGGCCGTATGTAAACCTCTCATAGCTTTTGAACGGCTTGACCGATTTCATCGCGGTTGGCACCGTTCGAAAGGGGTTGACTAAACTTAGATTTTGAACACCATTTAGACCGATTCAAATCAGTAGATTTTGAGAAATCTCAAAAAAACTACAAAAAAAAATTTTTTGAAATGTGGTTTTTTGGAATAACTTTTAAATGACTTTACCGATCAATTCCGAAATCTAATCAGCTCTTAAGATAAAAAAAAACCACGTCGATCACCGCAAGCCCGGTCAAAATCGGTTGATTCGTTCGTGAGTTATCGTTGTCGAAAAAAAACCGAAAAAAGTGTTTTTTCGGAATCACTTCGAAATTCTTGGCTCGATCGATTTAAACTTGAAGATTGTTTGTGGGGCTTCAAAAATTGCATCGAATGCCGCCAACCGCGTGAAAATCGGTTCATTCATTCAAAAGTTATTGCCGTTTGAAAATTCAAAAAATTGTTTTTTATTTAACTGCTATTAGAGTTTTGAGCTCAAAGAGCTCACAATGACACAAAAATTATATTTTTTATCTCGAAGAGCTCAAAAACGTAATGTGTAACTTTGAGCGCTTAAGTACAAAATGAGCGGGAAGTTGCAGGGATAGCCTTTAGAGTCAACAGTCATCCTAATTTTTTTTTCAGTGTTCGAATAACTATATTATATATGTAATAAAATTTACTATATATTATAATCTTCGCTGAACTTAAGATCGAAACTAGTTTAATTTCCGAAAGATTCATAATAATTTTTTACTCAAAAAGTTCAAAAGTAAAAACTGCCATCTTCTATTTATAGTTTAGAAATTGGCGAATTCGATGAAGCTTTTCTTATATTCAATAAAAACTTCAGTATTTATAAACCTGAACAGATTAAAAAGAAAATCGAGTAATTTTACAACGTCAATTAAATTTAATTGTGCTTACAAGTTTACATCCAATTTATACAGCTAAGGCCGTCTTGGTAAAAATTTCTCGTAGATGCATACGTAAAAAGTTGATTTGCAAACGAACGCGTATATCATTTGTCAACCTCATACTTTTTAAAAACAAAAATAAAAAATTTGTCTTATTTTAGTACCCTGACTTAAGTCGTCTGTGGAAGATTGACCACCTCTGATGGTAATGGAGTCGTGATTACAAAGCACGGTACACGCTAGCCCAGCCCCCAGTTTATATCAATATCTTCTGTTCACTAATACTAATTCAATTCTTATCGAATAGCAATCTTCAACGTACCACTCCTTTATATATGTTATATCTCAGATCGATTTACAATTGACGTTTTAAATCGAAAATTAATAACATAATTTTGGTTACGTAACCATAAATTCTAGTGGGTCTACAATCAAATAAAAATTAAAGACTACTTGAGTTTATTCAGAGTCCCACGGTGATTTGCAAATCAAAAGTTTTACTTTTATCCCAGGTCTCTTTATTGACTGGATATTATTGGAGAAGAGGTGGATTGTAAAAAACTGCTATGGAGATGTGGCTCGAGAAAAACGACGAGTCAGCACAAGGGCTAAGAAAACGAGGGAAAAAGCGCGAGGGAGCTACCACTAAGGTGAAATAAACTGTATTGGGTATTTTATTTTCTCCCAGTACTATTGGTTAACCTTACGTTCGATTCGCTGATTCTTTTTTTTTCTTTTTCTCTATTTTAACTTGACTTCAACCATTTTATTCACACGTCAGCTTTTCGCTAGTTTTTACATACACTTTCTTTGGAGTTTTAGTAGAATAGGGGTGATAAAGAAAATGATATGAATCTGAACAATTTAAAAGATGTTGCGGTTTATTTCTTTGAAAAAAATTTTGAAAAGTCTGAATATTTATTTTTTAGTGATTGGTTTAATTATTGAAAGCTCTTAATTAGTTATTTATCCGGGTTAAGGTGCTATTTGTATTCTAATATGAATTTAAGATCTATATAATCGTAAAAAAAACTTTCTGCTGTCTGACTTTTTTTTCTCGATTTCTGCATGATTTTTATGCAAATTAGTGACAATTCTGGTATACTGTAAGCCTTACGAACCAAGTGTGAAAAACATGATTTTCCTTTGGCCAAAAATTCCGTTTTTTTTCTCAACTTTGTCGGTTAATAAAAATATACTAAAAATGGCGTTTGGTATCTTGAAAAAACATCTTTCCTCTTAAAAACAGATTAAAAATTATAAAAATCATGAAATAAATTTACTACCTCAATTTTTTAACCTTTATACTATTGATATGGTATGCCTACTGAGTTACAAAAATTTCGTTTCAAATTCTGATTTTTTTTAGTAACAGATTACAGAAAAATATTAAAATTGAAAACAATATCAAGTTTTCAATCAAAAAAGTCTGTTCGAATTCATTCCCTGTTCTTAATTGAATAATTTTTATAAAATAAGTGCCTAAATCCTGAGTGTATTTTATGTTTCAAACTAATTTTTGAATATGTGTTTATATCACATCAAAATCTTGAATATTATTTCAAGTTTTATGAAGTCATAATAGAATTCATGTAATTTTATGACGATCGATATTATGAAATCATCACGAACTCCTATCATTTATCTGCAAAAAAAGACAAATACTTCCTCTTATTCACGGTGAATTTTGCTCCAGTGATAAAACTAATTCGTGTTATTATGATGCTCACTCTAGCGTTAACGATAAAAATCTCACTGGGAATACTGTAAATTACAATGTTCATATAAATCCTACAAATTTTGCATTTCGCTGCTCACATCACTATATCACCGTTTAAGGATAAATTTTTTTCCTCTTATTTGATCTTACCCATACCAGTAATATTCAAAAATAATCTTCTTCTTCTTACTTTTCAGTAGAAAAAAAAAAAAAAAAAAAAAAAAAGTTAAAGATGATCGTTTAGCCCCACGTTCCCTCGACGTTTAAAGACACGAGACATGAATGTTAATTATAAAATAATGAACAATAAAATTAAAGATATATTGAGTGTATAATATAATAATATAAGCAGGATAATTTAAAAATTACAAGTAACTCTTAACGCCGTAAAAAATATTTTAAACTTTGACCCTCGACTCAACTGTTGGCTGTTGGAGTTGGACGTGCAATAGCCACAGCCACGACGTAATAAGAGTGTGTGATTAGCGTTATTTACCGGCAGTTAAGTATTAACTCATAAATCAAGTTAAGAGTGTATTGTACATCTACGTGCTCTATCTCTATCTGTATGGTCATATCTTCTTGCTCATATCCTCGTACACATCTTCATCTCCGGTTTAGTTCTTCGTTCTTCGAGAACTTGCTTGGTATACTCTTCGATTCTCCACAGTATATATTTAAGACTGCTGTATGTATATACCTACATAAGTATGAAGACATCTGAATAAAATACCTACCATCATGCATGAAGACGACTCAAGTCGATAAGATAGCTTTTCTAGGGTGATTTTTACTTTTTTGCGGCTCTTGAGTACCAAGTCGTTATACCTCGTTGATTATTAGTTGCAAATTTTTTTAGAGGCTCACCATCTTAGACAATATGCGATATACGGTGTGTTACCTCGAAGGGTGGTTTTCCGCTTATATTTATACTAAGGCGAGCCTAAATAAATATCTGTATGTATGTGGGCTGCATGGGCGATACTGGTGTTTTAGCATTCGAAGCACGTCATCTAGCCAGAGGTACATCATTCGCCCTGTCGCTAATCAGAACTAACCGTCGCCGCGTGCTCTGGGTCGTGATTTCGTGAATAAAAGACCACTGAAAAATATGTTGCATGGAGAGTTGTATTACCGCAGCCATCTTGCGGGTTTATTGATGCTATAGTGGGTGCTACTAAAAGATTATAGTTTATACTTGGAAAATACTGAGTTAATTAATTAAGATATATAATCATCTGATGTTTTTCGTACATAGTTTTTGGAATGTACTGATATGTTCATGTATGGTTCGATATGAATAATTGGTCATATCAGGTTATATATGGCGTATGTATAGCCTTTGATAGACATAGGGGAAGGGGGGGGGGGGCAAAATGGGCCCCTTAAGAAAAAAATGTTGTGATATCCTTAGTGTTTTTCTCTGATTTGACTTTTTTTTAGTCCCTTGCCAAGTATTTGACCTCAATTTGCTCTGTTCATTAAAAATGAAAAATTGAAAATGTGGGGCAAAATGGGCCACCTTCAGGAAATTTTTATAATATGAGTTTTTCAGCTCGTTTTACTTTTTTTTTGCCTTTTACTGAGTTTATGGTATTAAATTTTTTGTGTATATCGAAATTAAAAAATTGAGAAAGGTGGGGTAAAACGGGCCCCCCAAAAAACTCAATATGTTTCTTGCTTGTTTTATATTTTGAATTTTTTTTATTATGTATTCAGTATAAAAAATTAGGATAACAATAGACCCTAAAAGCCATCCCTGCAACTTCCCGCTAACTTCATACCTTAGCGCTCCACATTTCACGCCAAAAGCAATAATAAATCAGGTAAAAAATGTCGGAGTAATTTAAAAAAAAAAAACACGTTTTTTGAATTATTTCGACAACGGTATCTCTCAAACTAATCAATCAATTTTAGCCGCGTTAACGGTGATCAACGCGGGTTTCTAAGCTTAAAAACCAATCAGTTTTTCGAATCGATTGGTGAAGCCAATAAAAATGTATCACAAAAAAAAATTTTTTTTAGAATTTTTTTGACGATATCTCACAAATGAATTAACCGATTTAAAAAAAAATTAAAGGCATTATATGCAGTCTTTCTAGAACAAAACGATTATTTATCACTAACCAAACAATCGGACGTGAAATATCAAAGATGTGTTAAAAAATTACTTTTTTTAATTTTTTAAAATTTAATATCTCTTGAACCATTCAACCGATTTTGACGTTATTGGCGGCGATTGAAGTGATTTTTTAAGCTCTAAAAATCATCTCGTTGAATCAAAAATGATCCAGGAATAAATGTCGGAGTTATGTGAGAAAAAAAAAACACTTTTTCCCTGATATTTTGTTCACGATACGTCACAAACGAATCGACCTATTTTGATCGCGTTGACGACAATCGACGCAGTTTTTTAATTTCAGTTTCGAGATTACTCAAAATCTATTGGCCCGAATTACCTTAAATATTATAAAATATTTAGGGGCAAAGAAACTCTTTCGATTGCTGTCAATCCCGTTTGAATCAGTCGAGCCGTTTAAAAGTTATGAGAGGTTTACGTTCATACACACACACACACACACACACACACACACACACACACACACACACACACACACACACACACACACACACACACACACACACACACACACACACACACACACACACACACACACACACCATCGAAAAAATAGTTAGGGAAGCTTCTGTAAAATAAATAGTTTTTTAACAAGAAATATAATAAATAATGCTGTTATTCAACTCGCGACCTAGTTCGTACTTTACCTATATAATTTTTTCTATAATCCAAAAATTCTAGAACACGTTTAACTGAAAAATATTCTTCGATTTTTAAAGTCTAATCAGCCCATTATACCTCCCAAACACTTCGAAAGTTGAAAATGTTGGGGGCCCATTTTGCCCCTAAATATTTTTGGATATTGAAAATTTCAGGGGGCCCATTTTGCCCCCCCCCTTCCCCTATAGAGTTTAATATGGCTTGATATGCCTATATTAGAGCTGTTGTGGTCATATGTGCCCATATGTGATTTTTCAACTAGAAGTAGTTGAAATTGTCCGATAGATAGCGCATGCTAGTTAAATCTTTATCTTACAAGAGAGTAAAGATTGATGTTTTATGTTACAAAATGAAAATGATTGTTTTTTATCTACTTATGGGGATTATCTGACAGTTGTTTGTGGTTTAATCAACTACTGAACCAATTTTTTTCTAATACGTCATGTTAATTAACATAAACATTTTTAGAAAAAATTAGACAATTATGATCAAAATTCATTTCTGTTCTTATGTCGACTGACATGGCTATATGTGACCAGATCAACACATATCGAACAATATCAGACCAGATTAAGTCATACACTTATAGAAAAATTAACTTGATTCATGAGCGAAATTCTTGAACCAAGAATGTCATTTGAAAGAGTTTGATCATCTTGAATCAAGGAGAAAAAATCTTAAATCAATTAAAACTTTTTAACTTCCCGCTTTGAAAATTAATAATTTTTAAAAGTAGGACGTTAAGACGTTCAAAAGTAGGAGGTTATAGATTTCGGTCCGATTTTGAGAATGTGAGTTTTCATCAGATCTCCACATTTTGAGGTCCTAGAATTCAAGACTTTACAAACAATTTTTGTACTTTGCTTGTACAATACTTGAAAAACTGCGTCGAACGACGTCAAGTAAATCGAAGTCGAACGAGACGTTCAGAAGTTATAGCCATTTAAAAATTTCTAAATAATTGTTTTTTTGATATAATTTTGTAATTTTTGAGCTCAGAGAGCTCAAAAATCAACCAATAGGAAGATTTTTGAGTATTTCAAGCTTGAAAAAAGCGAGAAGTTCCAGGGATCGCCTGCCGGTCAACCATTTTTCAGATTTTTTTTATGAAACTGCAGTGTGATATAAAAGTTGACTATATCGGAAAATTTTTTGAAGGGTTATGCTATAAAATAAACTTTTATTGTCTCAATTTCTTTATTCTATATTATACGGTTGTGATATTGTAAATATCAAAATTTATTTGCTTATAAAAATTAACAAAACTTTAATCTTTGATAAGCTTTTGAAATGAATATAGAAGTCTATTACTGGAAACCTTATTTTGAAAATCTTTGCAAGTCTACGACAACATAAAGAGGCTTATTTAGAACCACATTCAGCGACCATGAACAATAGTACCATTAGGATAAGTAGTGGACAAATTACGAAAATGTCCGTCTGGTCCAAATCCAAAAAACATACGATATGTGGTTTCAGCACCATTTTTTTCAATTTCTGAACGAATTTCTTTTCTTATGGCGCTATATTTGTCATTACGTGTATAAGTATGATACAAAATTTGAGAATCATCATCTTCATAGCTTATTTTATGAAAATGAGCAATGCCATATCCATCTGCTCCAGTTCTTACGTAATTTTCGACAGAATGGAGTCTATTATCTTTTCCAAAAATTTGAACATTTTTGATTCTAGTGTAATTGCGTTCCGTATAATCAACCGGATCTTGGTCTTGACTTTTATATACGATTTCAATTATACTTTTATAATTGATGGAACCATCCGCTTCTATAGTCACAATATCTTGAGTTGTTGTATTAGTTCCTAAATCGTTGTCGATTTTTTGGACAGTATTATTTTTTATAGTAACAACATTATCAATCGCTGCTGTGCTACCAGTAATTATCGCGATGATGATCAGTAGATTTATTTCCATAATGATCTGCAATAATATTAATTAATTAACGAATGTTCGAAATTTATAGAACAATATATTTTTGAACTAATATAAATTTAGGAATGAATTAAAAGTTACATCGATATAATAATAATTTATCCATGAGAAAAAGAAATTTTGCAAGTTTACAAAAAGTAAAAACATTGCTAACCAAAAATATTTTTAGTTCAATTTTGCAATTGTTAAAAATTACGTTCATTTTATTGTCAGTATATATCGAAAAAAAATAACTTGAATCAAGAGAAAAATTCTGGAACCAAGAAAATAATTTTGAAAAAATTCATTGTCTCGAATCAAGATGAAAAATTCTTGAATCAAGTAAAATTTACTTAAACCAAGAAAAATTTCGTAGTTAAAGAGTTTTTATACTCAAATCAAAATGAAGTTTTTCAAAATTATTTACTTGATTTAAGTGAATTTTTTTTTCTTTATACTCTTACCTATGGTTATTGAAAAGTTAGTAAACACAGCTTGCTGAAATTAATTAAACTAGCAGAGAAACATTGCTGGTGAAAAGGTGGATTCAAATTTACTGCCGAGAAATCACAGTTGAACTAGCTCTACTTGTTTGGATATCATTTTTATACTCTTCAGAATTTACACGTGCTAGGTATTTTTACTAGTTAATAAAAAACAAACACAACTTATGAATAAAAAAATATACTTCAGGCAAATGTAAAATTTAATGGTTTTATCACAGTAGACATTATCAATATTTTCAAGGAAAAATAATTTATTCTCAATAAAAAATGTTCCACGCGTGTTCTTATCTAAAAGTAATAAAAAAAAAAAAAACGATCAATTTTTTTAACAGAACATAAAAGTTTATTTTTATTTGTTGTAGAATTTTTAACTTAAGAAAAAATTTTTTGATTTTGCCTAATATGTCAATTTATAATGATCATATTTGGCCAGATGTGAAAATTGGCCTCAAAAAATTTTTTCATGGATAAAAATATCTTTAATGTAACTGTTAGTTGTAATCGTTAAAAAACGAAATTTAATTGTTGAAAATTAAACAAATATTAATGAGTATATTTTTTCAAAAAATAAACCATCAAATACAAGTGAAAAATAGTGTTATACATGTAAAAATAAAAGAGATAACGATAAAAAGTAAATTATAATTTAAACTTTTGAGACTTGCTAATTGACTGAATGTTTACATAGTCTCAATGTACCTCAGTATTACACTAGTACGATTAACGCGAGCGGCAGTTAATTAGTCACGGACTCCAGGACACTGCAAAAGCCCCAGGCGTACTTCGTCACTCACTTACCCTCTTTCTCTAGTACTATTTAAAGTAATACATTGCCGCTGTACATTAATTCTTAGTGATTTACACAGTTAACTTACCCAGTACAGTAGAGGTAATCTTACAACTCAGTGCATTCAAATCTGAACAAACCACCCTTTGATGTCGATCATCCCGTCTCTTTCAAAAAACATGAAAATGGCTTTTTCTCCGCAAACGCGAAAATAAAAAAATAATTCAAATGATATTAAATGAAATTTAAGTGCAATAAAACTTTAAGATTAAAATATATAATTAGTTTTAATGAAATTTCATAATCTTTTAGCAGGCATTTATTTTTTTACGACCCCGCGAAGAACTTTAAGATAATGTAACCCCAACTTTAAGTGTAATCTTTTCTTCTTCTACTACTTTTACGCGAGGTAAATAATTTAAAGAATAATAAATGAATGAGCAGTTTAAAAACTCTCTTAAATTAATTTTTATTTCTTACAACATTAATGTTTTTAATAACGAGCAAGATCACGTCAACTGGACCCCCTATTTTCTACTTGATCATGAAAATTAAGTTCATGTATCTTTTTTATAAGTACATACCAAGATAAAATGATCCGCGAAACGATTTTTAAAAATTTCGATTTTAACAATAATTTTTTTTACAATGAAAATTTTAGGTACTTTTAATTAAAAAATGGATTGTAAATCAACCGTTAAAATCAAATTAATGGGACTTGAAGGATTTGTTTTTAAAATGTTTGTATTTTAATAAAATATTAATAACTAAAAATTATTTGTTTATTATCATATTGTTAATTAACTTTTAACTTAACAAATGAAAATTTCACTGACTTCTCGGTGAAAAAATGAAGTTTTTTTTTATCGGTTACATGCGTTATTTATTAAAGTTTAAGATTTCAGAAAAAAATTTCACTGCACGCGATTTGTTTAAACAATATAAATTTATTTATCACAGCGCGCCGAGCGCCAGGCCCCGACTAGAAATTGTAGTGAGGAATGCCGAAGAAGTAGTGAGGGGCAAGTTTGGCTTGCCTAACTTAGGCAAGCCTAATTTGTGCCTTCTTAAATCCACGTTAGGCAAAACGAAGATTGGCATGCCAAATTTGCATGTAATTTGAAACATCTATGGCAAGCCGAACTTCGGCGAACCTTTGGAATGACTGACTAGCCGGAAGTAACGATAACCAACAATAATTTTTTTTTTACAATGAAAATTTTAGGTACTTTTAATTAAAAAATGGATTGTAAATCAACCGTTAAAATCAAATTAATGGGACTTGAAGGATTTGTTTTTAAAATGTTTGTATTTTAATAAAATATTAATAACTAAAAATTATTTGTTTATTATCATATTGTTAATTAACTTTTAACTTAACAAATGAAAATTTCACTGACTTCTCGGTGAAAAAATGAAGTTTTTTTTTATCGGTTACATGCGTTATTTATTAAAGTTTAAGATTTCAGAAAAAAATTTCACTGCTCGCGATTTGTTTAAACAATATAAATTTATTTATCACAGCGCGCCGAGCGCCAGGCGCTGTCAGAATACCGCGCCGTCGAACGTCAGACTATGTTATAGCTTCGATTAATTATAAAAAAAAATAACAATTAAAAATATAACTATCAAACAAATTTTATTATTATGATCAATATTATGAGTCATAATTTATGACTAATAAAATAAGTAAATTCTCTATTATTAAAGAAAAATAGAAAAAACGAACTAGTAATAAATATTAAATTTTGTAGACATTTGTTAACTTTATTTTATTTTTTTTTTTTAAACTTGGTTAATAAAAACTTTTTTATCTTCCGACACATTATTGTATTATTAATCTTTATACATATTTATATATATATATATATATATATATATTTTCTCTGTGCGTTTGTTTGTCACTGAACTTTTTCTAAACGGCTGGACCAATTTTAACGAAACTTTGTGTGTCTTTAGGTGGATTCGAAAATGGTTTAGATTCACAATTCAGTCCACGGAAAAATGTTTATTCAATTAAATTTTTATTTATAAATTGTTCTTGATCTTGGAATGTTTTACATTGGATCTGACAGACAGTATCGAATATTCATTTGAGAAAAAATTATAATCGAAATTCAAAAAAATTTTGTGTAATTGTGTTAAAATCAATCAGGTGCTAATTGAAATATGTCATTATAATAACGTTTTAATAATAATTTTCATCAAAACGGTCCAAACTGTAACAGCTCATTCAAATAAACTTGAAATTTTTTAATTTAAGACGTGTGTACAAGAAAACGTCTGTCTGGTCCGCTAGTAATAATATAGTAATATATTACTATATTATTAATAATAATATAATAATGTTTCAGAAGATAAAAAAGTTTTTATTAACCAAGTTTTAAAAAATAGTATATTACACACCTAGGGAAGTAAAGTAAGAAATGTCTCAGATCACATGTAATTGTTGGCCGAGGCGAAGCCGAGGTCAACAAACATGTGATCTGAGGCTTCTTATTTACTTCCCGAGGAGTGTATACTATTTTGTCCGACGAAGGCGGAAAGCGGCAACTTAGTTTAGCGCAGCGGGACGAAAGTTGCCACTTTCCGCCCGGAGGGCAAAAAATAAAATAAAGTTAACAAATGTCTACAAAATTTAATATTTAATACTAGTCCGTTTTTTCTATTTTTCTTTAATAATAGAGAATTTACTTATTTTATTAGTCATAATATTGATCATAATAATAATAATAAAATTTGTTTGATAATTATATTTTTAATTGTTATTTTTAATTATAATTAATCGAAGCTATAACATAGTCTGACGTTCGACGGCGCGGTATTCTAACAGCGCCCCGACTAGAAATTTCAGTGAGGCAGTGATTTGGCGCAAGTAAGGCATGCCGAATTCCAAACTTGCAGTAAGTGAGGCATCCAAACCAGGCTGAAGTTTGGGATGTAACGCAGTTGCGAGGCTCAGCCTAACTTGGCTTCCTGATTAGGTTGCAGTTTGGAAACCAAATTCGCAACGAAGAATCCAAATCTAATTCTTTCTTGATTTTTAGCTTTTTTATTATCAAGCGAAAATTAATAATAACAAATGCTTATTTTTTTATCTTCTTTTACTATTTTAAGTATAAATATTAAATTTAGGACTAAATTTTTTAAATATTTCATGAATAAAAAAAAACAAATTCTTTGTTGCTTTTATTTAATAATATCTTTTATTATTTAACTTTGTTTTTCTGTAATTTTTTTGTTTTTTGGAGCGTTTTTTAATGTGAAGAGGTTTTTTTGATTGGTAGATTTGATAAGTCAAGGGGGAAGGAGATGATGGAGGAGTTAGATACACTAATCACACATAACACTTAACTTTACTTCACACTCGCCTTAATAGTAATTATAATTAGTCATTATTAATTATTAAAAATCGTACATGTCGAACGCGAGACTCGAACACGGTACCCAACGCACGAGGGCCCTATACCATACCGCGACGCTACGCTGATGATGAGCGACCTCTTACTTCAAGATACTTATAAGCACAACCAATGTTCGGCTTGCCTAATTTAAAACAAATAAGATTCGAATTAGACTAGCCTAAGTTCAGAAAGCCAAGTTCGCTCCAAACTAGCAAAACTCAGGTTATCGTTACTTGAAACCAGTTCGGCGTTCCCATGATATATCAGACTTAAGGAATCCATGAAACTTTCCTAGTTACATTCAAATATGGCAAGCCAAACATTTCGTTCTGCCTACCTTGGTTTTTATGAGGTATAACATAGGCAAGCCTAAGTTAGGCAAGCCAAACTTGCCCCGAATTGGTTCTTCGGCATATGCCTCAATGAAATTTCTAGTCGGGTACATGAGACACCATGTTTATATGTACAATACACAAATACTCTCATAAAAACATACTTTTATATGTATAGAACTAAAAGGCTTAACCTTGGAAAGACTTGAAGCCAAATATCTTCTCCCACTCCGTTTTAGAGTACTTTGGCAAGAAACGCCGAAGTTCGTCAAACGTTTGGAATGCCTAACTTGCAGGAAATTATAAAATCCAAAGGTCTACGGAAGTTCGGTTTGCCAAACTTAAAAGTAATTGGGGCCATCTATGGTAAGACGAAGTTTGGCGAATGTTTGGAATACCTAACTTGCAGGAAATTATAAAATCCAAAGACTTTCGAAAGTTCGGTTTACCAAACTTAAAGGTAATTAGGGACATTTATGGCAAGCCAAACTTCGGAAAATCTTTGGTTATCGTTACTTCCAGCTAGTCAGTCATTCCAAAGGTTCGCCGAAGTTCGGCTTGCCATAGATGTTTCAAATTACATGCAAATTTGGCATGCCAATCTTCGTTTTGCCTAACGTGGATTTAAGAAGGCACAAATTAGGCTTGCCTAAGTTAGGCAAGCCAAACTTGCCCCTCACTACTTCTTCGGCATTCCTCACTACAATTTCTAGTCGGGGCCTGGCGCTCGGCGCGCTGTGATAAATAAATTTATATTGTTTAAACAAATCGCGTGCAGTGAAATTTTTTTCTGAAATCTTAAACTTTAATAAATAACGCATGTAACCGATAAAAAAAAACTTCATTTTTTCACCGAGAAGTCAGTGAAATTTTCATTTGTTAAGTTAAAAGTTAATTAACAATATGATAATAAACAAATAATTTTTAGTTATTAATATTTTATTAAAATACAAACATTTTAAAAACAAATCCTTCAAGTCCCATTAATTTGATTTTAACGGTTGATTTACAATCCATTTTTTAATTAAAAGTACCTAAAATTTTCATTGTAAAAAAAATTATTGTTAAAATCGAAATTTTGAAAAATCGTTTCGGGGATCATTTTATCTTGTTATATACTTATAAAAAAAAATACATGAACTTAATTTTCATAATCAAGTGGAAAATAGGGGGTCCAGTTGACGTGATCTTGCTCTAACATGACGTTAACTTTTTCTGTTTTAATGGGCTTTTAAATATATAAATTTTTGAAAAATACAATTTTTTAACCAAATTTTTTCTTCAATCCTATCATATGATCTTTAGAAAATCTGGACTCAATGTTGTTTTATTTAATCATAATCAACATATTTCAGTTAGCATTCATACCCAATTTTTTACCCTCTAATTAGCCACATTGTGTTTTTTCAAACATACATTCATTTGACGAATAAACACAACTGAGATTATACTTCCACTATTTCACTTTGACCATTATTCGGAATGGTGCGGTAGTTTACTTCTAACAGAATGTACATATTTTCTTAAGTAATAGCAGTCTGTTCAAAAATAAATCCTAATATATAAAATTGAGATGAAAATTAAGGTATAGTATATATTGAAGCCAATTTATTCGTGATGTGATTGGTCGACTATATTATAAGCAGTAAACTCTATATTCAGGCGCGCGTTTGCGCGCGCAAATTCAATTCTAGGTTTAGGAAAAATATAATTTAGTGTTTACTTACTCTCTTAAATCGAATTAGTATATTTCCACTATGTATCTCAGTGATATACATTGCACATCAAAATAGTGAATATTCATTACCAAACAGTGGAAATCGACTAATTCGATTTGAGAGAGTTGACTCTTCAAAATTCTACTAAGTTTATAAATTCTGTAATATTCATACAAACTTATTACAAGCATGTTAAAAAAATTTCTGATATGGCCTGTTGTGCCCAAATTGTCACATATTGACACATCTTGTTTGAGCTTGATATGTCCTGATATGACTTGATAAGCCCATATCATGCCTAATATGGTTATATATACCAATAAATAATTTTTTGACCAAATGCAGCATTAAAAATCTCCAACAGATTGCGGATGATCACTGAATTATTTCGTTACTAGAGAGTTTAATCTGAGTTATTAAGTCCTAAAATAATTTTTTTGACTTAACTTTTATAATAGTATATTGTGCAACAAGTGCGACAACGTCGCACGAGTTGCACATACTATTTTGTATTACAAATGCGGCGATAGATGTGGGTACAAAATTGGGGTCCAAGGGCGGAGCCCCCCCCAATCCATAAAAATAAATAAAAAGTTAATAAAGAAACAAATATTTATCACATAATAAATGCAAAGTCACTAATATTAATTAACAAAAAATAAATTTACACATTGAAACAATCAACACATAAAATTAAATGACATTAAATTTAGTTGTCACTACAATTTTTTAATCTTCTTAAAAAAACAAATTGGTTCCAAAAAATTATTCATAAAATATTGCATTTTTTATTTTATAAAATTCCTACATGTCAATTTTATGACAAAAAAATTTTTTTTTGTCATAATTTATTTTTTACAAAAATTATTAAAATGATCAAATTTCTGCTCAATTAATTTTTATCACAATCAGCTCAATATTAATTAATTATTTTTACTTTCGTTAAAAGTATGAACTTCGTAATGTCTGTGACGTTACGGAAGGTTTTAAAGCCTCGTCGTGATGAACACAACTTCCCCGTGCTCTAGCTCGCCGTGTCCAGGGTCGGGATGGGGATCACGCAACACAGATAAACTTACAACTAACTAATATTAACCAAATAATAACACAAATTCCAAATATAAGGTTAATTTATTTACCAAATCTCATAAAAACATAAAAGATAATAATTAAAACAAAATCGTTATTGCAAACCAAGAAAGTTTGGAAAATCCAAAAGTGCACGCCTCATAATGCTCATTCATTTTTTAAGAAAAAATAAATTGTGTAACTGATAAAAAAAAAGAAAATTATAATTAAGTAATTTCTTACAGAGTATTTTTTTTTTAAATATCAGCGCCCTTTTTTCTTGTTATATGCGCACGCAGTCTAAAAAAATCTAGCTTTATCAAGTGGTGCCATAGTTTTCACGTGACAAATAAGAAAAATTCGTTTGTCTTTGTACGGTTATATCGTAATAAATTTTAATAAAAATTCAATTTAAAAAAAAAATACGTAAACTAGGCTACTGATATGAAATAGGGACCCAGTTCATCGCATTCATAAACTAATAAAAAAAGTCCGGTCTTGAAATATCAATTTTTTCGGGAGTAATCATTGGTACATCCAAAATGGGGTGACATCCGGACGTCCACGTAAAATTTTTTTCAAAATAGCTACATGAAATGATTTTAGAAAGTAAAAAATGGTTTAATTTAAGTGTTTTCTCCGTGTACATCTACTTATATTATTGTATAAGTGTAATATGGTTGTGATAGAGACATTTAAAGATCAAAAAATTGCTTGACCTTGACGAGTCGAGTATAAAGCACAACCTCACGTGCTTCGCGCTATGAGGCGTGCAATACAATCATACAATATTCAATACACTATAAACAATAAACAATACGTATTATCTTAACTCTTACCCCAACATCTACTTTACACATTTACAAATACTCTTGACAAGCCGTAACCTACTAGCAGCCTACTGGGGACTTCGCATCGCGACCGCGGATCTATCTTACTCTTCCTAGTTCCCTTTATCAACCAAGAGAGGCTCGGTTGCCCAAATCTAGAGATACCGGGATTTGTCAAGTACTTCGACGCCTAGCCGTATCTCCCCCTAGGTGTTCCGACGAGGAGTACCTCCAAGTCCAGGTGTCGCAGAGTGTACCACTCGCTCGGAAGCCCAAGCTGATCTGACAAAAACTGATCAGAAAATTGCTTTTAACAACTCAGAAGCAATACTCTTCGGGCGAACAGTCTGAGCGACACCGCGCTGCCTCACAGCGCGCGCGGGAACTATGATATGGGACTTCCCAGGCTGCTTCCCCTACTACTCTCGCTTGTCTCTCGGCGTCTTTCGCCATCTCTTTTCCCTCTTTCTTTTCTCCGGGTAGGCTGCGCGCGGCTGTCTTCTCTCTCTCGCACTCTCATAAAATACTTTCTCAATCTTTTCTTATTTTTATTTTTAATAACTATTAATATATTTATATAAATTTATATAAAATATCGAAGCGCGTCACATGTCAACCTCACTTCTTTAATATTGACAGTTAGATTGTGTTTTTTTTTTGTTATTTATTTTAATCTTAGCAATTTTCACAGTCAATTGCATGCGACAAAGATAGTTTGAGTGCGCCAAGAATAATTTGCGTGCGACAAGTAAACTTGTCGCACTTAAATAACGGTTTCATTAATGAAAAAACTCATGCGTAATTTTAAAATGGGCAAACAGCTCTTTTTCAACCGCAACAGCGAGCGCCAAGATACTACTTTTCCCGCATGATTAATACAAAAGATATAACAAAGGCTTATTACATGGCATTAACTTTATAATAATCAACTCCTAAAACAATTTTTTCTTAATTAAATAAGTTAATTGGCGTACACATTTCTAGAAATAATTGAAAAATTATGATAAATTATATTTTCATTCTTCCATATAACCTTACATGGCCATATATGTCAGGATCTAATCATATATGACTATATTAGGCCATATATTGCCAAATCAGTAAATTTTCTTTCAAATACATTTTTGTATGCTGCATGATAATATGATGGCTAATTGAGCTCCGTTTTGTTTTTAACTAACCTTCAATAGATTATAAAAATGATATTGAGATTTTTAATAAAAATAGTCGTAAATTTTAAACTTTTAATTCGAATTAAACTTTTAAGACTACACTAATATTTTAATATCGTAGTTAGTCAATCCTGAATATTTACCAAAAAAAAAATGCGCATACTTAAAAATTTTCCCCTCTTTGTACTTATAATTTACGAAGTAACATTTTAACTATAAGTATAAGCATAAGTATCCAGACGGTTTGTTCTTTATACTTTTCTGTACTGGTTCTTGGTAGTTACCCTTTTAACCCAGCATTTCTCATGCCGCGGAGAAGTAAACTTGGACGACGACGACGATTAAAACGCTTTAGTAATTAACTAGGTCTCTTCACCTCGAGCAGTAACAGTTATCGTCTGTACCCTCTCTACTCTTTACTCTAGCCAAAGCACTTCTGAACCGGCAAAAGAGCATCACCGGCAAAATACTCTCTTTGCTCTTAAACCCCTCGAGAGACTAGCTGTAGATATATTATATATATATATATATATATATATATATATATATATATATATATATATATATATATATATATATATATATATATATATATATATACTTGTAGAAAGAGGCTTCTCGAGGCTGGTGAGCATCCCCTCTTGCTTGACTCGCTGCCTATCTTCTGACGGTTATTTAGGGGTGGCTTGTGGTTAGAGGGTTGCCTGGGCAACTGCAGAGGAGCCGCTCTCGCGTTTCCACGGTAACCTACACCTCGCCCTCTACTCATTCATTTTTTTCTTCGCACACCTTATCATCCCTCCTCTTTCCTCTATTGTCTACTCCAAGTTTACTCAGGAAATTCAATTCGAAAAAAAGATCTACATCACAACTTTGAATTTTTTTTTTATTTAACAAATTGCTGTAAATAAAGAAGCTATTAGAGAAAAATTATTAAGAGTGGTTTTATGAAATAATTTTTTTTTCATTTTAAAATTTTATTGAAAATTTGTGATTTTCATCAAAAATATCACAATGGATATAGTTGAAAAAAATTCTATGTTATAAATTTTTGCAGGAATAATTTTAAGAAGCGCATTTTTTATAAACAATATTTTTTTAACAAATAAATTTTTACAGAATAAATTATCAAAAAAAATATTTTTTTTTTTTTCATTTCCAATTTTTTACTCTAGTAAATTATATGTGAAGTATAACTTTATATATATATATATATATATATATATATATATATATATATATATATATATATATATATATATATATATATATATATATATCATTTTTGCCGTTCGGCTTCGCGCCTTGTCATTTTAATTTAATAAATAAAATAAAAAAAAAATAAAGACATTGATATTCATGTTAGAATATCACTGTTTGCTAAATACCAAAACTAAAATAAAATAAATTTAACCTTATTTAGTTGACACGGTTAAATTTTCTTGTTCTGACAGCCTTTTTCCTTTTTTAATTAATGAACTGTCAGAAATTAAGGGTATAAATATTAACCAACACTTTGGTAACTGTGTAAAGTCACATTGTTTTAAAGCTCAACAATTTTTGAACAGACAGTTGCTTTTTACATTGAAATTATCAATATAGGGCAAAAAAGAGGAAAATGATGGCGCTCTCATTATTTTTGCAATGTACCTGTTTCTTGCCAATATAATAAAATACGTATTCTTCATGGAAGATTACTTGTTCAATAATACATTGTATTCTGGAGAAAAAATACTTTTTTTTTTATTTAGTGTGAATAGTGAAAAGTTTGTTTATTAAACCCATAGGGCAATTCTGCGGGAGACGATTTTTGACATAAATTTTTAAATCACAGTATTTGTTACTTTTTTTTATACCAATTTTTTTCAATTTGAGGAAGGTAAGAGCATTTGTGTTGCACGAACGTCGAAGTCTAATTTGAAAAGCAAATTAGTTTTGATAACTGCTACTAAAAAAAAAAACGTAGAAAAGTTGCAAAAAAAGTTACGCAAAAAGTTACGCGTTTCTGATGTTTACAGCGATTCTGAAGATGAACCTTAAGTCTGATAAATCGCCGACCATTCCAAACAAATAATTTATTTTAGTTACATAGGAAAGTGCTAATGAGTGATACAGCATCTATGATCTCATATCTTTAATTTAAAGTTACATGGAAATGTTTATATTTACAGCAGTGAGACGTGTTGCACCCGCGATAGTTTTACGTTGCACCCGCGACTGGATAAAAAGTAAATAATTTATAACATTTATTTCTTTTAATAATTTTATTTAAATTAATAATTAGTTTGTTTTGTATTCTTTTAAAGAAAGTAAAAATAATTTAATAAATATTCCATAATTAACAGACTTTTTTCATTCTAGCTTCATGACCTTTAATGGTGGGCCGATTTCGTTGCACCCGCGATAGCACTTTGAACCTCTCCTGTGTCTATTTAGACATTTTATTAAATGTTTTTTATATTAATTTTTGTAAAACAGATTACAATGTAATCCTGCGACCAGTCATTTCTTTAAAAAGAGTTTTTATTTTCTTAGTAAGAAGCCTTGAGTGAGTCTAAGTGTTGCACCCGCGAGTACGGAATCGCCCCATAGTAACTACAGTGTTCATTACGTAAAAAACTGTTATTTATTTATTTGAACATATTAACAATCAATAAACTTTTAAAACACTCACGTATCTTATTAAACTTTTAAAATATACTAATAAATAAATTAACTTGACGACAAAAAATCCTTCACCAGAGAAAATTATTCCGAAGAATTTAATCGTCTTAATTCGAGTCAAAAAATTTTTAAACTAAGAAATAGTTCTTGATTTTAATAAATTTAACATGCTTCAATAATTTTTTGCTTAGATCAAGATTTAACTCTCAATAATAATGTTTTTAGTTTAGAACTTTATTCTTAAACAAAATTTTGTTTATGTAAAATTATTTTGCATATTAATAAAAATTAATTTTTTTTCTATATCGAAATTAATGTTATTTTTCACACTGTACTTTTTCTTTATAAAAATTAACATTCTTACAATGCAATAAAATTTAACTGAATTGTAAAAAGTCACTTTAATTTCTAGCGTTTCAATAATATTGATATCGCTGTTAAATCATTTATGAATGTAATTATATTTAGACCCATCCCTCAATTTTTTGTTATACATTTCCCAGTCTTCCTTCAAACTAAAAATGACTTGTCATCTTTCGAATCACTCCCATTTATAAAATAATATAGTCGAATTCTATCAAAAAAAAAAAAAAAAAAAATACAAGAGGGTGTTTGAGTTTTTTAAATTGAGAAATATATAAAATAAAAAGTGAATAGAGAAGAGTACTGATGAAGAAAAAGGATGCTCGTATTATGTATAAGTTATAAAAAATTTATCGAACGCAATATTTCACATTTTAGGTGAAAACCCGGTGAAATAAAACAGGGCACGCGCTTGCTATACATCAAATTTCCGTGGAGACTTGTTCTTTCTCTTCACTACATGTATATACCACACAATACATATTATATATTCTCCAGTTAAGTCTCTATGTCGGCTTTATTATAAAACTTAACGATACACGTCATGACGGAAATGGGAAATGCGCTTATGAATATAGTGTTTCTCCCCCCCACTCTAAAATTGTACATCATCCATAAGAAACTTATAATATTATATACATCTTCATCAGTTTATTCAGCCAATTATGTTTATCATCGTTCCATAAAAAAATCTCAACCGCCTACAATTTAATTTACAGAAATAATAAAAATTATCATAATCATAACTATTTATATACAGATGTATTTAATCTGAGAACATAAAGTAGTACACGCTATACATTTATATGTGGGAAGGGTCGAGCAGGGTAGAAGGGGTTGGAAGTAAAGAATGAGAAAAATGAAAAACAAGGGTTAATTTTAATTTCCCAATTTTTCTCCTCCGTAGCCTCACGGACGCTCGGGACTCGGGGCAAGGGGTAAAGGTAATTTTCTCCCCAGAAGAGAATAGACGTAATTACTTAACGCCTCCGAGCCACCCTCAGCTCCCTCCACCCTCCCAACCCCTCACTTATTAAAAGAGGATCGTACCCTCGAGGCTCGCTCCGGAGCAGTAAAGAGGTGGTATGTATACGCCCCTTCACCAGAGAATCACAACAAAAAAAAGTTTTTTTTTAATTTTACAAACTAAAACTTTATTCATTTTTTTTATATACACTTTTCAAAGAACGCTACAATACTCTATGGTCGAAATTTTTAACTTCCTGCTAAGAAAATTGAAAATTTTTAATTTCTTAATCGTAAATTTTTGAACTTTCAAAACAAAAAAAACACCAAAATATTTAATTTTCATCATTTTTATCATAAATCCACCGTGAAGAGAACAATGAGAAAAAAAGAAAAAAAAACATTCAAAAAGATAAATTTTTCGATTTTTTATTTTATTTTAATTTTATTTTTTTAGAAGAAATACATGTGTATCTTAATTGGAAATGACAGAATAATTTGAAAAAAAAAGTTAAAATGGAGAAACCTACATTGAAAAAAATTTACGTGGTTCAAGAAAATTATTTTTAAGAGAATCGATTGTCTAGATTCAATAATTTATCGACTTGCCTGAGCTTAGAAAATTCGAAATCTGAAGTAAAAGAATATATTATCTTAGTGAAATTCTAAAACTAAATAAAACTAACAATAATTTGTTTTACCTTCACGAATTTTACATTCTTGGTTCAAAAACAAGTTACTCCATTTGAAATACAAAAGAACTTAAAAAAGTTATTTTTGAACCTGTTTCCAGTTGGATTTAGTTTCCCTGTCAATGAATTTTTGAATTAATTCAAAACAACCGAGAAATTTTAAACAGGTTTTTTTTTGAGTCAAGTAATTTTTTTTTAGTGTATGGAGTGTTAAAACGTTATCACGAAAATTTTTAAGTAAAAATTTATTCTTCTATAAAATTGATCAACTAATTTTATAGTAAAAACCATATCATTATGTTCCAACTTATAGTTTTACAACTCATCATAAGCACTCTGTCTCCTTAACCAAAACGCGATAAAAAAAAAAAAAAAATAGACCGTGGGTAAATAATTTTCACTCGAAAAAATCAATAAAATTAAAGCATGTAATATATTGAATTCTAAAGCAAAGTGAAGTCCAGAGCGGAAAATTTCTCAGTCTGTAAAAAATATCACTGGGATTTAAACATAAACCCGAGTGACGGAGGGTGGTTTTGGTCAGAACAAAGGTGCCAGGGAGGAGCCATCTTGCGGCTGAATTCGGGGCACCCGTCAATTGATTCGCCCCACCACTTTCCGGTATCACGATGCACCGGTCATGTATCTATACAACACGATATACTACATGCCCACTACACCTCGAAAGGAGCCGTATCTACACTGAATAGGCGTCGATTCAATTCACCGTGAATAACAAAAAAAAAACAATCTCCGGGCGTGCCACTACCGGGAACAGAGCTCCGCGATTGGCCCGGAAGATCGCGGATCCCCGGAACCCGCGAGCGGCTGAACCAATCGAGAGCCACTTGGGGTGGAAGCTCAAACGGGTTTTAATCTGCCGAAGCACTCTGGTGGGGAATTATTCAGTCCGGCGTCTAGTCAGATAGTATTGTGCCGTTGGCTCGTGTCCCGTGTACTAGTGGTCCGATCCTGGCACACAGGACTCATTTACACTCTGTTGTCAATCCTTAATTATGTGTCAATTCATTTTTTATTGATAGGATAACAGTAATTGTTTAATTTTAAATTCGCATATTTTTACCAGGACTAAGTTTTCAGTGTTCAGTTTGTCAAGGATTTATTCTTAATTGTCCAGTGATTTTACCATCATGCCATAATAATATTAATGGTTTTTTAACAAATAAATCAGGAAAATAATTTACAAAATTTGTTGTTAAATCTTTGGTTAAATTCGTTGAAAAATATTAAAATTTACAAAGTGAAATTAAAGTGCTAAATTGTGCTTGGATTTTACAAACATGGAGTTATTATTTATTGTTTAAAAATAATAATAGTAATAATAATGATTGTTGATTTTTATTCGAACCAAAAAGATAAATAATTCTTCAATTGAACAATTGAAGTTTTTTAGTGGAACGAAGCACGTGGTCTAGTCTGTAAAAGTGACATCTGTTCTAAGTGCGAAATGCGGGTGAAGATGTGAATTTTTTCTACGTACCGTCGGACGGAACTGGAAAGTACAATCGATGGAGACCAGGATATAATTTTTCGAAAATTTATCGTTTATAATTGAGTAGAACTGACGAGTGGTTGAGAAATTAAATGTTGGGAAAAGAAAATCCCTTGAAAATCGTTTGATCAGAAGTGAGTCGATAGATGCGAAAGATTTTTGCCGGTTAAGATAAAGGTTGTCAAGTTGGTGCCGAATATGGTCCTGGAACCAGGAGGTGGCCTGTCGTTTCCACCGCCTCCTGGTGGTGGAACGCCGGGAACCGGAGCGTCTTTGCTGGCCCCAGCAGCGCGGCTGTTCCAAAGGGCGACCCCGGTCTTCCCGTTCCATTTGGCGGGATGGCCCCCACACCACTCGGTACTGGGCAACGTGCAGAGCCAAGTCCAGCAGACAATGCAGGCCCAGCATCAGGCTGCCGCGGCCGCTGTTAGGTTCCTTAGTCATCACCATCCCCACCACTCTCATCCGGCCTTAGGTAGCCATACGCTTGTGCCTGGAATTAACTCGCACCATCCTGCGGCTCATCATCTTCATCACTCCGGTGATCATCCCGATGACGATGACGACAAAAAAGGTACCCTCTTTCTTTTGGTTCTTTATTTGTAGAGAGGAAAATCTTTGAAAAGTTCGACATATTTTTTTTTTATTTTAAAGTTTATAAATTTTATTTAGGATATTAAATTAAATTCGAAAAGCTGGAAGCTAAGAATAGTAAAATTTACATAAATACCCAAAGAAAATTTTGGAGAACTCTAGCCGGGAATCGAATCCACGAATTCTTGATTATATATCAAGTGTTTGAACCATTGAACAACTTAGTTATATTAAAAATGATTCTATTTTCAAATTCAAATTGTTTTTTATAAATCTAAATCGATGAAATGGTTTTCTGACAAATATTTTTGGCTTAAAATTTTTTCTCTTGAATCAAGTTAGTTTTTTATAGATGTAAATCATATTTTTTAGAATTTTTATGCATATAAATTCAAGATTAATGTATGATAAAAATTAATCTAAGAGAGATTAAAAAGTTTCAGGAAGTATTACTTTTTTTGTTCACACAATAAATTTATCAAATCTAAAAAAAATTTTAATTGAATGCTTGTTGCCTATGAAATTTATTGCAATCATTAAATAATGCTAATGCTAGCATAGGAATTTAATGGGAATGATTGTCATGAACCTCTATTTAATGGTTACTATACATCAGTAATTTTAAAATGTCAAGATGATTGACAATAATCGCAAGTACTTTCCGTGGAATAACAATTACTATCGATAATTTAAATAACCATTTGCATAATTTTCACCGATAATTGTATCCTAGCTGACGATATTTATTACATCGATGGTTACCGGGGACTCAAAAGTCACTCGGCACTTATATTTTAATATTAACTATGAGGTGAAAAGTCGAACCAAAATCCCCTTCATTCAACAAACATTATTATATACAAAACAGATCATTAAAGATTGTGATGATGACTGCTATAACAAAGTGACTTTCACCGATAAATATTATCCTTAACAATTAAAAAAAAATTTTAAAAACGGTTCACCCTAAAGGCCATCCCTGCAACTTCCCGCTAATTTCATACTTGGGCGCTTAAAATTGTACTTATGACATTTTTGAGATTTTCTAGCTCAAAATATAATTTATGTGATAATTTGAGCTCACTGAGTTCAAAGAGATAATATTTCTATGCATTTGAGCTCTCCCAGCTCAAAAGTCTGATAGAAGTTTCATCGAACACTATTTTTGGAATTTTGAAACCGCAATAACTTTTGAATGGATCAACCGATTTTCACGCGGTTGGCGGCATTCGACGCAGTTTTATTATCCCCATAAGTTATTTTCAGGTTTTAATTGATCGAATTAAAAATTTTGGAGTAATCTCGAAAAAACACTTTTTTCGGTTTTCTTTCGTTCACGATATCTCTCGAACGAATCAACCGATTTTGACCAGTTTGGTGGCGATCGAGTTGCTTTTTATTTTCTAGAGCTGATTAGTTTTTGGAATCGATCGCTTGAGCCGTTTAAAAGATATCCAAAAAAACCAAATTTTCAAATTCAAAAGTTATAAGGGGGTCACATACTTTCACACACACACACACACACACACACACACACACACACACACACACACACACACACACACACACACACACACACACACACACACACACACACACAGTCATAGTAACAATCTCGCGGGAGTAGTCAGGGAAGCTTCCTAGGACCTCAAAACGTCGAGATCTGATGAAAACTCGATTTTTGAAAAACGGGGTAAAACCAATAACTTCCCGATTTTTGAAAATCTTCGATTTTCTTAGCGGGAAGTTAAAAATAATATTTCATCCGTGACTTGTAATTGAATCCTGAAAAATTTTCTGAGCAAACTTTGATCCTCTGATATTCATCAATTTTATAGACAATATAATAATTAATAATAGTCTTCAATCACAATTTGTTAGTAACTTTCTTACTTAAAATATATAAATATGTAAGATCACAAACATTACTCAACACTTTTATTGTAATATAATTATAATTACGATAGTTTTTTCGATGAATAAAAAGGTACAATGAAAAGAAAAGTAATATATACCTGATACTCAATAATAGATGAGACCATTAACTCGAACAATATTTGCCAGAAAATCAGCAGAACATTGTTCGCCCAGAAAATGCTCCCTTGGGATTCTGGTAACATGGTCAATCATAAGATCGTTCTCGGTAGCCTCAGCCTCCTGGGATCACTTACGAAACACGGCTCCCTATTTACACTATCCTCCTCTTACTCTCACTCTGGATTTTTTATTTTTCTTTTCTCTTTTCTTGCTACACCTTTTTTGCTCTTCAGTCTTCAGCCGCCGACGGACCGGTCGCTGAAATACGAGGGTGAAAATAGCTTTTTTACGTGATCTCATTTGAGCTTCCTTAACTTTTATTTATTATATATTTTATACATTTAGATACATATATCTGATGAAAAAGTTAACCTCATTGTTTTTCATTAATCATCGTCTATTGTTCATTTTTAATTGTTAGTGTTTTATCTTCTATACCAACTTTTGGTCCGTAGAATTCTTAGTTTGAATTTTCAGGTCAGTGCGAAAAATTTTTAGTCTTATAATTAATTTCATTCTTAAATGTGTCTTGGAACAATTATTTGTCTTTTAAAAAAGTATTTTAATTTTTTAACAATCGTGTAAATGAAATTTTTTTTTGTTTCCAGCGATAATATTGCAAAGAAACTTTCTACCACTAAAACATTTTTTGCTCTACTATTGTTATTTTATTTTATTATTATATCAATATTAATTTTGCAAAATTTTAGTAATAATCGCTATCAAACTTAAAAGCAAACTGCAATCACTATGTGGCTGTTGAGAAATTTGAATTATGAATAACAGAAATTTGGCTTAATGATGTTCCGATATTTTTAATCACAACTCCATAATTTGGGTATTTTTTGAAATAAAGTAAAAAAAAAAATATTGCTATGAAAGAATCAATTACCAATTATTCGATCGAAAATGTGACGGAAAAATTTTATAAAACAAACAAACTGTTCAAAGCTGCTCCGAAAATTTAAAATAAGAAATACATTATCACCAAAAAATATATAAAATTGTAAAAAAGCACAAATTCACGTCAAGACCTTTTTAACGATACCAAATTTAACTATAAAAATCCTTTTTCAAAAAAAATATATATGCCATAGAGTTACTCTTATTTTCTTAATTATTTAAATAATAAATTGACGATCGCCAAAAGAAATATCAAACCATGAAAAGACATAAATTCAGATTTCGACCGTTCTGATGGTACCAATTTTCACTATAGAAACCCATTTTATAATAAAAATACGCCTGTTACAAAATTTTTTTTATTCTCTTAATTATATGGATTAAGACTAGACATTTAACCGCATTTATATTATAAAAATAAAACAAATGAATAAGCAAGTTTCATCTAGCGCAAAATTCGAATCTATTTAAAAATATTTCAAAAATTAAAACATTTTTATGAGAATTTAACGTAGATCAAATTCATCATGAAAGACATTTTTTTATACGGAAATGTTACTTATATCAATTAATATTATTTGTTTAAAGAAAATCGTTTTCAAGTAACCGTAGATATTTATTGTTATTATTCTGTTTATTATGAAATTCATAGTTTAAAATTGGATGTATGAAGAGGAATAACACGGAATTTTTAGTTTTTGTTTATTAAATAATTCAAATACAATTAAATGGTGGAATTATACAAATTATTGTTGTTAACAAATCATACTGAAAGGATAATGGCAGTTTATTGTGTATGAATATATATTGTATATATGTATATGTATATATTAAATAAAGTATTTCAAAATTATTAGTTTAAGGGTGACTCTCGTCGTTGCGTGTTTTCCCATCCATGCCAATTACTTATTATATTCTCTCTACTTCTCTCACGTTAATAATTTCTTAGATTACCTATCCAAAGGCATTTTGCTTATTATGCGATCAACTTGAGAAATATATTTTACTTTAAAACCGGAATTTTATCCCTCGCTTAAACATAGTTATTTTCATTACTAAATTGTCAGCAGTGCCGATTAAAATTATCTCTTTCAATTATTCCAATAAATGTAATCCGCAAATCGTCTGTTTTTATCAATTTAATTTATAAGTGTTCTGAATTTAATTTCTAAAAGTTATACCTTTTTTTTTGAAGGTTCAAAAGTCCAAAATTTAAAATTTTACTTTATGAAAATCAATTTTTTAAATTTATCTTGACGTAAAATTTGAAAATTTTTTGTATTTTCATATAATTTTTATATATAAATATTTTTCAATCATACTTTTAAATAAAATATAATTTTTTTATTAGGTTTTTGTTCATTAAAATTCTCAAAACCACAATTCAAAATTGAAATAGATTTTCAAAATTTTTTTCAACTGAAGCTAAACTTATCTTTCCAATGATTTTTATCAAATTAATTAACGAAACAATTTTGAATACAGTTTAACAATATTTTGAATTTTTTTGTTTATCAAAATTATCAAAATTTATTAAAATTATCAAAAATTTGAGCTACTGTACTATTGTTAATAATTTTCAAAAAGTAATTACGAAAAATAATTTTACTATTTTGGGGCAGTTTAATTCCGCTCGGAAAATAAAAAAAAAAATTTCAAACGTCCAAAAAAGTCAAATAGCTATTCAAGGCACCATCAACTTATCTAGAACAAAAATTTTTCACAAATTAAAAAAAACCAAACAAAATTAAGTGTAACTAACACATGTGAGAAAGCACCTGCCTAGAGAAGAATAAGATATCCGAGAATTTTCCGGTCCTAATTTATAATTTTCCATTTAAATTAATAAATATACAACAAGAGACTCAAAGCTGAACAATAAATCAAGCAACATTTGAGTTTGACACCAAAAAATCCAGTTAATTATGTCAGTATTCCAGAGTAATATATTAAGTCGGAGCTTCAATTCTGACATCCTTTGTTAATTCATTTTGAAGTCTCTATATATTTATACCCATACCTATATATCTATATAATAAATAAGCTTTCTACCGTCTCTTATAAAGCCTAATCGTTAAATAATGACAGGATGCTCCCACCCTTTTAAATATATTACCTTATAAGTTAACTTAGTGAGCTCAACAAAAACGGATTCCAGTGAAATAAGATTCCAGATTGAATTTCCCTCGGGCTCGAGTCATTACTTTTCCATAACACACATATTACATAAATTCATTGCTACAAAACACTCAAAGCACAATCAACACTAAAAAATAAATATGGGATTTTAATTTGGAGATTTTATTTTATTAATTGCGGATGACATTAAGCCTCATCAAGCGAACCCAAGAGGCGCCATCGTGTTTTTTTCGCATTCCTGTTTTCTCTAAAAACCCAAGTTCATGCACCATACAAAAGGGTTTGATTCCCGCTGTGGCGTGTATTGTGCAGCCGTTATTGTTGGATTGGTGTTAGGTTATGTTAAGTTATGTTATTGTAGTTAGTAGTGGTGGATGCTGATGCTGGATGCTATTAATGTTGCGAGAGTTGCGGGGAAGAAAAATCTTACAGGAAGAACAAAACAAGCCGGCTCGGGGGTAATAACTTAATTTAAACTAAACTACGGTTTAATAATTCTTGGCCAAGCCGTCCATGGAAGATGCAACGGGCAACCAGCAATTTAAGAGCCGCCGTTAACTGCCGGTCGTTAGTCCCTTTTCAAAACTTCTTTCTTTCTCTTTTACCTTATACCTCATACCTACCTATACATTTACTGTGTATATACATACCAGTGTATAATGTATGGTACTCAACCGCGTTTATGTGCGCTACACACATAACAGAGTATCTTCATATATTGAGTTTTATCTTTCTTCAGCACACAGTAATTTATATTTATATAAAGAATCCCCTCACTCTTAAGCTAAGGACTATGTACATTGTACATAATACTTATGGTGTACACACGGTGTCTCTTGATCTTTATAGTTTATTTGTTTTCTTTTTATTGTGGTTATGATATACATTGTGAAAATTTTTAGTTCATTTTTATACATGCTGTTTATGGTATTTTTCATTTTTTTTTTTTTATGAGTAATTGGACATTTTGATACTTTTTGGTGAATTTTATAAAGATTTATTGAGTAATATTTGGAATTCTGCGAGTTAGTTTGAAGGTAACTATTTGTCCTGGTTCAAGAATTTTTTGTCTTGAATTCTGACTCTTGATTTAGAAGATTTTTAACTTCAATCGATAACTATTATAAACTAATTCAAAATGATATTCAACATTTCAGCTGCCCAATTTTAAAACACAGTAACTGCAAAATTTTTATACTTGATTTTTTTTAGTACTGCTGCATTTTTTATAATTTTTAAACTTTAATTTCAAGTAATTTTTCTTAAAAATATTTATATTCAAGTATTTTCTATTCATAAATCAATTTTTTTATCAATTTGACGCGCAAACTTTTTTTTAATAAAAAAAATTTTTAAAAATCTTAAAATTGTCAGTTACTGTGTTTTGAAATTGGGCAGCCGATTTTATGAAAAGTATTTGATACTTTTCTAAAAATGAAAATATCAAAAATCCAACAATTTTTGGTTTTGAGAACATCGTTCAAATAAGTTGGTAATATTTTGGACCAACTTTATCGCGTATTTTAATTCAAGAAAATAAATTTCTGGATGAAGTATATTTGTTTCTTGTTTAAAAACAATTAATAAACTTCCTATTTGTCCCAAAATTGGAATTTATTGATTCAAAGTGAAGTTCTTGATTCTAAAAAACTGAATATCTTGAAACAAAAGTGGAATTTTGAAGAAAATATTTTTCCTTCAGTCATTGGTCGTAATTTTCTTTCGTAAAAATTTGGTAAAGTAAACTATTAGTCAAAAACTGTTAGTCAATTATCTTGTTTTTATTGTTATTCATTCAAATTCTTGTGAACTTACACGATATAGCTTCTTTATAATTCCAATTTCCTTATTTGTTTTTACCTTTATCTCTATGATTCTTAAATTCGTTAATTAGTTCTTAATAAACTCATTTTTTTTTAATATTCATTCATAATTTTATATCAATTCAATGTTTTTTATTAATATTATTTATCATTAAAATATTTTTTGTAAAACACTGTAATGTATTTAGTTTAAACTGCACAATAATGTAAATTTTCTCTTTGCCATTTGGCATTACCCTTGGCATAATTATTAATAAACTAAACTAAACTTAACTAAAGAATTTTTGAACAAGTAACTAAAAAATTTGAGATCAAATGTACGAAAAATGTTCAAAGAATATTAAAAATAAACCTTAATTTAAGAAATACTTAAAAGCGTTATAATTTCACACTAAAATTTGGCACACGGAACAGTTATAAATAATATAAGATTTTCGGTAAATTTTTTGGTGCTTTCATGAACACAAAATTTGTGTGAGAATCAGCAATAATATTCTACAACAGATCCAATGTATTATACCGAGCTAATTTGTAAATGCCAGTTGCGTGTCTCTTGTTTGCGCCCTTAGGCAGTGAATATTGCCCCCGAGATCGGCAAATTGAATCGTTGAAATCTCACCAGCGAAATTGTTACTAACGATGAAATAAAAAACAGAATCCTGTGTCAAAGCTAGACATTGTAAGGATTCTGTGTAGATATTATTTATAATTGCAACAAACACGGAACATCTTATTTTCGTATTATTTTGTCAATACTCCATATGGTGTTTATGTATGAGGTACGAGATGAAGATGGTAATGATCATCCCGATGATGGTAATAGTTATTGCTATTATACTAATTTTCTATTATTTTCTCGTTATAATCTGGTTCTGAGACATGACATCGTTATTGGAAGACAGGTGGTGTGTATTTTGACAGCTACAGGTACAGGTGGTTATAACACACGCACTCAATCCCCGATGTAAGCGGTAGCTAGATTTATTATAGGGCATCCAATGATAACGTGAGCTATCACCAGCCGCTCAGAGGAGAGAGTAATAACAATCGAGGGAATATCCACGCTAAAAAATTTGGATTTAGATCTGCATGTCAGATAAATTTCGCATGAGACCAGATTATTAAGAGCCTTTGAATTTCTAACTTAATATTAGGATTCGGATCGAAGAAACAAATTTTTATAATTATTTGAAGGAATAAAAACTTACTAAAATTTTAGTGTAAAGAAAATTATTTTTTTCTTTTAGTTATTAAAATTAGAAATAATAAAAAGTTTAGGCCTTATAATTTAAGATAAATCTTAAACTTAAGATAAATCTTAAACTTACTAATCAAATAAGAGCTTAATAAACTTTAAATTGGAATAGTTTCGCAACTACTAATATAGATGGCAATAGGTAGCTCGCAGTTTTTATTTGCACATCGGGAGATCGAATATTCAAGTATTATTCAAAAAAAGTTAGCTTGATAGCATATTTTTCTTTAAAAATATTTTAATATATAACGCTTGTTGTATATCTTGAAAATGCACTTTTTGGTGCAAAAATATTTTTAAAAATCGGTCTCTATTAGATCATTTTTGTGGTGTGGCCGGAGATTATTTTTACAGACTATCTTACGTAAAATGATGATAATATTTATTTTCTTCACAAATTAACTGACAGATTTTATTTCATGAACAAAATAATAATTGAAAATAAAATTGTTATATTGTTTTTTTATTTTTTTGTGGTTTGAAAAAAATTGTGTAACAATGAATCAATGATCAACTTGAAAAATTTTAACGTTTTACAAATTTTGTACAGCTGAAAATTTCATAATCTATTCTATAAATGATTCAATTCATACTAAATGAATTTGAAAAAGTAAAACGTTCTATGTTTGAGATGATAAAAAAATTAATACCATTATTGAATCAATGACACATCGGAATTTTCATGCGTAAACCAGTAGCTTAATATAGTATAGCAGTTTCAACATTCTATATCCAGTAATATTGGAAATAAATATTCCATAAAAATCCATTAGAATATTACGACAATAATAAAATTGACCGAAAAAGAATTTATAAGCATATATATTTTCTATATCAAAAGCGATAATAATTGAAACTAGCTGATTAAAATCTCTCTAAAACGGGAGTACGTAATTAATAATTATTTCAAGTCTGATTATTTTTTAATAAATAACTTATTTTTTTTATTTAAGCTTTCATTCACACATAATTTTTTCAAATTAGATTAATATTTCATAACATTCATTTCGTGTATCACATACTTTATAATTATGGAAAATGAACTTTTTATATTTACAATGGTCAAAATTTCGACTCTACATTGTTCATGTTATTATTAAGTAATCATACAAAGAATAAATTAAAAAAAAAAATGAATTTTCTCATCAAAGAAAAATTAACAAAAATACTTCATTAACATAAATAAAAATTATATATTATATACATTAATTTATTTTTGATGTGACCGTCACTTGCATAAAAATAATACAGTTGTATATTATTGTATCTATTGCCAGTAATTAATCATTTTTTATGATAAGTTTTTTTTCCCCTTGATCCCCATGTCGTTATATTATGTTTTGACAGTGATGCCGATGTCTGCTCGTCTAATTTCTTATCGTGTTCACACTCCGTGACGAACCAACTCAGACTCTGTATACAACTCGGGTAGTGTGCGTATCCATATTGGATTATAATATGTTATGTTATGTGTTATGTTTTATTAAGCACAGTAGAATAAAGAGCCTGAATGAGTGTATTATAAGCTGAAAAATAAAAAAAAATAAGAAACTAATACAGAGAAATAAAATAAGCCAAGGAAAACATTAATTAAATAGTCTGGAGCGCGCGCACGCGGGTGGGTTTGTTACGCCCGACGGAGCATAGATACGGTGTATTTATATGCTCCGCTAATTGTCTTTAATGATAATGATCTTGAATTACAATTGTTCGCGAGTTCGCACCAATATATAACAGAGAAAGAGTCAGTGAGAGTGAGATGTGGATGCATATAAATATATACACGCATAATGTTAGCTTATATCAATTCGAGTCACGGCGGAAATTAAAACGAGTTCTACGAAGTACACTTCTTCGATTTATGTATGACTCTGTATTTAACGATATATATTAAAACATGTCTCAAATATTATTTATTATATATTTTACCGATAATTATACGCTTTCATTATATTTGTATGTGTGAGAATGTATGGGTAGATAAGTGATATATTTTTTACAAATTATGTTACTTTTTAATTATACAAATTTCTTTATCATATTTATAGGAGCTGTTTATTTCATGAAATTAAATAAAGATAAGTGAGTATATTTATGGAAACGACTTCAAATGCTCGTTGATACAATATACAATATACAATACAAGTGAGATTGTGATATTTTAAATTAACTATTTTCTTACTTCGTGATTATCTTTAGCATTTTTTTTTTCACTTAAATAATGATAATTTACTAACAATTGTTTTATTTGTTAAATAAATCATCACAACAATTAATTTTGAATAAAATAAAAGTTTGAATTGATCTTTGAGGAAGCATTGAGCGAGTAGTTCCGCGGTAGCTCATAGGTGTCGAGCAGTAGCCCAGTGTTTTCATTTGCAAAGCGATAAACCAAAAACTTATGTACCGTTTATTTAGTTTTCTAGTTTTTGTTCAAGAAGTTTTGAAATATATTTTTCTTACTAATAAACATTTACACATTTAAGAATTCATTACATGTAATCGATCAACGATTCTTGATAACTATAATTATTTTTGACTTATTTTTGTCAATGAAACTTTTTGATTGAAATTCTTTTTAACATACACGGAATAAAAATAATCTGTGGAAATGACAGATATGGGAATGTTAAATTGACATTTGGCCAGATTTTTGTTAGATTTGCAAAAGAAAAACTGTCAAATTCTACATAAATAATATGTGAAAAATAACATAACCATAATGATGTCAGATTTACAGATAAAAACTGTCAAATTTACAGTAATAATATGTAAAAAAGTTAATTAGGGGGAGCCTGGGGCACTTTGACGGCGGTCCCCTTTAACGGTTTTTGAAGTTGTTCAAAGACGGTTTTTGCGGCTTTTTAACTATCAAATTCGTTTATTTTCCGTCTGTTTCTGAATAAATCAGTCGAAATTTTGCAAAAAATCAAACAAAAATTTTTTTTTGTGTGGGGTACGACGGTCTTCTCCCCAAAAATCATATATGAGAAAACAAATTTTATTTTTTTTTTAAGCCAATGTCATCAAAATCTAGATATTCTCCTCCCAGAAAACATCGTCGAGGAAAAACTACGATTCTTACAAGTCTTGAGTATCGCCGAGAACAAAGGAAAAAATCAAAATGAAGCAAAAAAAGACCTCAGTTAAAAAAAAAAAAAAAATTAAATTAAAACCAAAAAATTTGAAAAAAGCTTACATCTTTAAAAATGTCAATAGTTCACAAGATACAAAGTCATTTCTTAATTATTGATATTTTTAAAGATGCACT